>NC_061797.1:18685819-18988849 GCF_021462225.1 Girardinichthys multiradiatus
CCACCACCCCTTCGACGAGTCGGCTCCAATCCCACCGAGCTTGGCCCTGTAAATACACACAGACGAGTGGAAGGTGGGTTTTAAAAGGCACAAATATCAGCTAGTAACTTTTTTGAATTGTTGAGTTTTTTTTCTGTAGCTTATTCAGTTAAGGGTTTGCTTCAATCCAAGGGTCCAGCAGGTCATTCAGATTTATGACATTTAAACAACAATAATGTAGCGAAACCTTTATGTAAACAATATGCAATCCCTCTTGTCCGCCATCAGCGTTTACACTTATTTTCATTTGGATTAAATCTGCAAAATCTCCATACGAATAAAAAAAAAAAAGCCATTGTTTCAAATTTCATACCCTTGAGTAAAAGTAAGAGGAGTATCATTTTGATTAGGCTTTTCTCTGTTTTGGTGTCACATTGCACAGCAGCTAGCTCAACAACAGGTCCAGATCAGATGAAACAGGACAGAGAGACTTCAGGGAACAATGCTTCCTCCTGGTCAGTCGATGATGTCATAAAGTTTGTCCAAGAGGCGGATCCACAAACTCTTGGTCCGCATGTTGACCTGTTCAGGAAACATGTGAGTATTTCTGTTAAATGAACAGATAACTACATACCTGCTTTAGGCGCTCACATGTGAGGTGTCAGATCCCCTCCTTTTGGAATTCAAAAATTTACTTTTGCATATTCATTCTTTGGGGATTAAACTATTTGGGTGCACAGTTATTTGTACCCCTGCTTTTAATTTTTTGTAGGACCACTTTTTGTCAGTGGGACAGAACTTAATGTTCTCCTATAAAATTTCACAAGGTCAAGGATGCAGAGAGAGAGCGATCTATAACTACTACTCTTTGCACAGTCTCTTCAGATCATCCCGAGTCCTGGCACCTCTCTATAGCCAATTTCTCTTCAGCTACTACTCTCTACAACTTTTTTGAAGGATTTAGGTTGATAGTTGATTTTGTTTCTGGTGAACCACTTCTATGTTGATTTGGCTATATATTTGTAATCACTATCCTTCTGAGAGACCAAATGATTACCCGTTTTAAGTTCACTGGTAGAGTCCACCACACAGTATTTTAAAGATTTCATAAAGCCATGAACTCTAACAAGGTTTTCAGGGCCTTTAAAAGAGAAACGGGCCCACAGTGGACAGAGGAAGTCATCTTGTGTTTTCTGCGTATTTATCCTTTGTTTCACACCAAGCCTACCTAGGGTTTTGTTGCCAAAAAGTTTAATCTTTGTCACATTGGACTAAAAGCATGTGGCTCCAGTTAAAGTCTCTGTGGAGTTTAGCAGTTTAGCAACAGTTGGCTTTGAAGATTTTGTTTTACCTCCCTTATCATCCTGCTCCCCATGTGTGATGACAAAATAAACATGGACCCTTGTCCCCCCCTGGCCAGTGGGTTAAGGACATGGGACATGTTAACCCATGTCCTGTAATATGAAACAGAAAATCGTAGATTAGCAATGAAATTCCTAAACTTTCTTACAAAAGAAAAAGATAAATCAAATGCTTCAGATCTGACAACATGCTAACTTCCCTGCAGGAGATCGACGGCAAGGCTCTGATGTTGCTGCGCAGTGACGTCATTATGAAATACATGGGACTGAAGCTGGGCCCAGCTCTAAAACTGTGTCATCACATCGAGAAGCTGAAACAGACCAAACATTAGATGATGATGATGATGATCATGATGAAGGGACTGTTTTCTCACTGGGAACCAAACACACTTATCAGTCTGCAGGAATGTGGAGCATTGGAACTCCATTAAGGACATTGAGGTCATTTCCTGGTACTTTTTGGGAATAAAAGGTTTTGGTAACAGGAAAATTGTTTTCATTTTAAGATCTTAGAAATAGTGAGAATCATATGAACTGAGGCTGAAAAATCATAATTGCTCTGATTTTTGTTGATGATCTTTAATTTTAAGTAAATTTTCAAGCATAATTTTGACTTTCAATGTAGAAAAATTCATAGAACACACAATTATAGAAAAATAAACACCAAATTGTAAACTTTGATTTCTATTTTTAAGCTAATTATTTCAAAATTACGATCACCTACCATGAGCACAATAAGTTAACATATGCACAGCAGCAGTTAGTATCAGACATCCTAGCATTGGCATTAGGTTTGTTTTGTTTGTGTATTTTTAGCTTATTATGAATTAAAGAAGGCCATTATTTTTGAGTCCCAATAAGTCTAACTTTACATTTGCATCTTGTAGCTGGTAAAACTCGGTACACGGATCCGAATTTAAAGCTAGCGCCACTGCACAAAAGACTGGAAAACATTAGTCTAGGTACTGACATTAAGTGAGGTTTCTCAATGCCTGTTTTGAAACAGATAGTTAAATAGTTTATGCATGCGGCAGAATGTATGGATGCTAACAGGGACTGAACGACAGCACCTCAGTTATGGGAATTAAAAGGGTTTAATCCCAGAAATGTTGGAGAAGTCTTGTTTGCTAAAGTCAATTGTTACAGTACAGTTTTATTGACAAAGATTATGTATTAAGATTAGCAGAGTGGAACCTAATTTGACTCAGAAAGTGGCAGTCTTGTATAAAAATGCCTTCCCGAGTTACAGAAGTGCAATGGTATGCATGCTGGATGACATTCATGCTGGCCAGCCTCATCTTGACTGCTGATAGTCACACACACTCAAAAACAAGTGACTGGAATACTCTTTAAGTGTACTGATATTAACTTAAAAATGACATCATTTATAGTGAAGTCTGATTGCTGTACAGGTGCTGCTCCTACCTGAAGATAATGGAGAAATAGTTTTGTATAAAAGTTAACTTAACAGGTAGGTTGTTTGTTTTTTTTAAATAGTTTTCTACTGTATCAACGTATACCAGCCTGTATCAAGTGTAACCACTTTTTTTTTAGCCTCAATAGTGTTTTGTGTGACCATCAAATATCTACCTGCAGAGTAACAATGTGTTTGAGTAAATACTCTCTTGTTTCAAAGTGTTGGCCTGTTTTTTTTTTTTTTTTCATGGCAGAAGTTCTTATTTTCTAAACATTTCAAAGTCATTCTCAGACCAAATCACCTCTGCATTTCACACTAGCTGCATTTTCCATTATAAATGTGTGCAAAACGTTGTCGATATTCTGCCAATGTCGAAAAATCAATTGGCAATTGCGGTGTTTCCGTAAAGTAAGAAATGCTATTAGAATAACACATGAAAAGGTAATTCTGAAACCAAATGACCATCAAATTGCACAAATTGTAATTACAAAAATGGAATGCTTAATGGAAACTTGCCAATTCTGAAAAAACTCCTTTTTTTGCATCACACGAGTCACGTGATCAACAACCGGATGTTACTACTGGCGAAAAAGATGAAGACGACAGGAAGTAGTAGGAGGATGCTGTTGTCATGTTAACAAACTTATTCACTTGTGATTTTATTTTAATTGCATTTCTAATTTAATGGAAACACCGCAATTGAGAAATTGTGTTTTTTTTATTCGACATTAGCAGAATATCGACAACATTTTGCGCACATTTGTAATGGAAACACAGCTAAAGTCACTCTCCTATAGTGGTAACAAGTTGATACTTGAAACCGTGTTGCTTTAATGTGAAACTCAGGTTTTAGTGAGGGTTTTCTCTCTTAGAAAATGTTTTACATAATAACATTTTGTTTTCAGTACTCCAGCATAATATTCAATATGTTTATTTTTAATGGCTATGTATTGCTCTGTACCATTTTTTGTGTATCGACACAATTTTTCTACTGTATCCTAAGTTTGTTTAATATGTCTGCTATGCATTCACCCAATTAAAAATTGGTTTACATTACCTAGTTTTGTGTAAGGCCAGGAAGGCAGCTCCTAGCAGTACTTTACTAGTTGAGTTCAGTGTTTTCCAACGTCAGTTACCAACTCTTCTTTGTTGATATGGTGAGCTATGATAAACTATTGAATTTAAATGAAGATAATCAATCTCAATCAGCTCTGAAGGATGAATTCTTCAATCAAACCATGAAAGAAAACTGAAGCCCCTGTTGCGGGTTTAACTCCCAGCCCGGGCGTCTTTTGCTGCATGTTTTTAACGTTTTTAAAAAGGACAAAGCACACAAAAAATCTATGAAGATTAAAAATCAAAACTAGCATTAGTATACAATATAGAAACTAGCATCAGCATAAAATGTATAAATAAAGTCATGCTATTTAGCGGTTTTAGTTTCTGTGGGCAGATCACTTCAGTGAATTGATAAAACTATCTCCTGATTGCTGGAGCTGTTGTCCACTCAATGTTTCTGCTGTTTATTCACTCTACTGAATGAAAACACAGACTTTGATTCCAGAATTTAACAGGATAATCCCTATTAAGAATTACCCAAACATGGATTGTTTTAAACGTTTTTTTCTAAAACACAAACTTAGGATCATTCATAAAAGAGAATGAAGCATTATACATCTTTTATGCATATGGACTTTTCATACATTCATACAGGCTCATCCTCAGTGTGACATCAGAGATCACTGACTAATCTAAAAGAGTACAGCAAAGGTCATTTTTAAAGTACCTGGGGAGACAGTTAAATGTGTGTGAAACAGAGATGGGCAATATGGACTTAAAATTTTATCATAATAATTTGTGGTATTTATTTAGGTAATATTTATTATGATGATAAAAAGCATTTAAATATTAATCGTTTCTGTCACTGGATACAGAACAGATATGGAACTCTTTCCCATGATAAGGATAAACGGTACAATACGTTTTGGCTTTTGTGTAATTTATTGAAGCCTCTCATTCTTTTTACAGTTCGGTGAGAGTTTGAAGGCAGACGGTAAAGGGCTCAGAGGTCACGGGACTGTCAATTCAGAGAAGGTGACAGTTCAATGGGAATCATTGTTCAGTAGTTCAGTTAGTTCAAACAGCCACATTAGGACTTCTACACATTCTTTAGGAATTTCAACCCTCCGAATTTTATTTTCATCACTGATAAAAAAAAATAAAATGTAAATAAGCACTTTTTTTAAATGCATTTTCAAGGTTGGTCAGTGTTGCTGCTCTTTAAATTATTCATCGATGTGTTCCTGTTTGCCCTGGGTAAAATATGATGTGCCACAAAGGCATACGTCTGCTTATCTTCAGAAGTCAGCAAAAGGCTACAGAAACTATATTTATTAGAAATAAACCAATCAGGGTTTTACTGGCTGATACTGATGTCCATTTTTATTTGTGGACTAAACAGCCAATTCGGGTTTTGGCAGTCACAATGTTCTAAACTTATTTGCGTATACAGTATTTGTCTTCGTTCAATAAAAAAAAAAACCATTGGCTGTAAAAGAAAGAAAAGTCCTCCAGGTTCATTGATTGAGATAATAGTTTGGAATCCAGCAGAAAATTATGGGATTAAATGACTATTAGTATTTATACACCAAACCATTCAGTGCTTTTTGCCACTTAATATCAGACATCAGAATGTCAAAAGATAAACTGAATAAACAAAAAATTCAGGTTTCAAAGGATAATATCATTTGTAAATGAAAAAAATTCCATGCAAAACCTACATCGCTATCTGTAATTGAAAAGGTAGCTTCCACCTCAAACCTGATGACTGACTGTGCCACCCTTGGAGGCAACAACTGTGAGTTAGTTTGTGGAAGTTTCACATCACTGTGAATGAATTTTGACCCACAAGTGTTTTAGTTTTTTTAATTCAACCATACTGGATGTTTTGTTGGACATAAGCACTCAGTTTGAGTTAATACCACAGAATCTCAGTTGGACTTAAGTCTGGACAATGACCAGGCCTTAATTTTGTTTTTCTTGAACCACGCAGCGGTGTATTTGCTGCTGAGCTTCTGATTATTGCGTTGCTGAACAACCCAAGTGAGTTTGATGGTACCATCAATTACAGCAAGTAGTTCAGGTCCTTAATGAGCAAAACATCTACAGACATTACACTACCACCACCATGTTTGACAGTTGTTATGATGTTCTTTTCTGAAATGCTTTCTTCATTTTATGCCAGATGTAACAGGACACAGGTTACAATTTTGTCTCATCAGTCCAATGACTATTTTCCAAAAGGTCCTGGGGATCATCAAGATGTTTCTAAACAAATGTGAGATAAGCCTTTGTATTCTTTTTGTACAGCTGTGATTTTAGTGGCCACCATCTTGGTTTCAATTATTGAATTTGACATTTCATCCCCTCACGGTGTCATCCTCTCAAAAATACCTTTTGTTAGCTATAGTGGATTCAAATTTCAAAAATACCTGTTAACAAAGGGAAAAATAATAGAAATTCCAAAGTTGCTATCATCTCACATGCAAGATAGCCACAGCACAACTTCAGTAATTTTTAATTAACTATTTAAGATGATTAGGCATAACATTATGACCACTGACAGGTTAATAACACTGATTAACTGGCGACTGTCGTTGGGAGGGATACATGGGGGGAACGTGAACATTCTGTGCTGTAAGAATGTAAGAATTTGAGCAAATTTTACAAGGACCAAATTTTGATGGCATAAATGAGCCAGTCCCACTCTGCAGTGGCTCAAAGGGCTGAGGAAGAGCACATTCTGTTGTATCAAGGTCTGCATTCTGACTTGACCTGGCCCCGGTAAAACTGGGTGTCCATTTAAAAGGGCCAGTTAGAGTCAGTTACTCAGTGGGATTGCACTGTTAGATTTTGAGCTACAAAATTAAAAAATACCACATTAGGGTAAATATACCATTCACATATCTCAGAGTACTTGTATTTATTCATTACACACCCTGACTCTAACCCAAAATCTCAGTTCACTAGAAAAATGTAAAGACAAATGTGATGCATGATTCTGTTGTCATTGCAAATTCCTTTTCCTGAAACCTTTTCAATTGTGTCTTTTCAGCACAAGATTCTTTAGAACATTTGTACTCACATTGTGTTTGGGTTTCTTGTCAGTTTCTCTACACTTCCCTGTTTATGTTCTCAAGTTGCTTTTATTTCAGTTAATTCATGGTAGATAGGTTCTTGGCTCTTTCTTGTGTTTAGATATTTCTGTTACTTCCCTGGACTTCTACATGTTCTCACTCATCTGTGTTTTTTAGCCTACCCCCTTCAGTTGCTCTGCATTCTCCCTGCCACTAGCTGCTGCACATTTCGTGTGATTGGTTCTTGTTCATTGCTCATTTCCTCTCCCTGCCTCTGTATTTAAACTCTCTGGTTTTCATTACTCACCACTGGATCCTACTGTTTGTCATGCCAAGCCTGTCCACAACTATTGACTACCTACTCCAAGTTACTGTTTGCCTGCTTGCTCCATGCCTAATTCTGCCCAGTTTACAAGCTATCCTACTCAACATGTGCCTCCTGCGCTTGTCTGCACTCAATCCTGCACAACACCCCTGCTTTAAGGCAGACATACTCAATGTATTTATCTAATTTGAAAAGGAGACATGGGGGTTATCTTTGCTATATTTGACAAATAGCCTACTAGAGTGAAAGAAAAAAAGTGGGTATATTTTTTCATTTTACCTCATATTTATGCACCGATTTTTGCTTGTCTATTACATGAACTCCAAATAAATGAAGGTTACATGTTGTAGATAGATGGTGAGGCCGTGATAGGCTCTCGCAAGGATGTTAAACTAAACAAAAGAGAGATGAGAAATTCAAAACTATGTAGGGTCAGGAAAAGGACATTTAACATGCATTTTAAATATCTGTAGACCCCACACATCCAGGACACAAAGTGTTTACCTTTAGGTCAGCGCTGCAGAACGCATATATATATATATATATATATATATATATATATATATATATATATATATATATATTATCTGAAGTCAGATTCCTTGTTTGTCCATACAATCTTGGCCAATAAGGCTGATTCTATTTGTTCATGTTGCAGCCGGAACTAAAAAGGTTAAAACACTGCCATCTAGTGTAAATACTGCTTTAGTACACTTTGTTCTAATGGGGGAGCAAATACTGAAATACGAGGCTTTCTTTTTCACTGCAAAGACATTTATTGCATGAAATTTATTTTTAATGCAATAAACTCTCTGAGAAGTGTTTTTTTTTTATGATAAACACATAAATAACTAACTAACTGAAAACAAAAGGTTTGTCACAGCTAAAAAAATGTGATGATATAAAATGGAGAAAAAAAAGGAGAAACAAATGTTGTTTTTAATCTTTTATTGATTTATTTTACAAAAGAAATAATTTCC
Source organism: Girardinichthys multiradiatus (assembly GCF_021462225.1). Lineage (NCBI taxonomy): Eukaryota > Metazoa > Chordata > Actinopteri > Cyprinodontiformes > Goodeidae > Girardinichthys > Girardinichthys multiradiatus. The sequence continues at coordinate 18,694,018 of NC_061797.1, forward strand.
AATGATTTTTTTCTTCAAAAACATATTTACAGATTTATACAAAAATACAAAAGAGATTGAAATCTGTTAAGTCTAGTTTTGAACATGGAACTTTGTTGAAACAGTTAGTTTTTTTTTCTTTTTATCATTGCCTACATTTTTTCTGTTTAGTGATATTCCATACTGTACACATTTGAAGAAAAATATTATGTGGTTATTGTTATGCTTAAGGGCAGAGCACATCTGCAAGCAGACAAAAGTTGGGAATGAACTTTTTTAACTTTTAGAATCTTCTGTTGTTATTCCCAAGCTGCTCATGACTCAGATATTACAGGGTAAAGAGCCTGCGAGGATGCCTCAAAGTCTGTATTTCTAATGAAAAACTTTTAATAAATAAATTCATTTTCTGCTTCTCAGGCAAAAGAAATAATTCCACAGTAGCAGTATAAGGTATAGTATGGAAAAGTCCCACTAAACAAATGGTAAAATAATTTACAGTATCTTTAAATTCATCATGTTCAATAATGTTGGGGTAAAAAATTTTAACAATGAGTCAAACATAGACAGTGACTCTGATCAAATCAAGTAAGCTTTCATAGTGTTTATGCGCTGGTATTTCTTTTTCCCTTTCTGTGTTTTACATTTATTTGTATATGTCATCCAAAGTGGCCAACCCAGATGTATACTTCTACCGGTTTCTCCAGGAAAATATTTCTCTCACCTCCACAGCTCCAGGGTGGACTGGGTCCCAGCACCAAAGTTGTTCAGATTCACCCTTCAGACAGATCCTATATCCATTTTTTTACAGTCTCTTAAATGCATGATTGTCCAGTGAGGAGATTTACAGTACATGATAAACCCCAGTGTGTGAGCACAACTATACAGAACAGAATTAGCCAGACAGTTTTTACATCTATAGAACACACTATTAAACTTGACATTTAAACAGAAAATACTAAATCTTTTTCTTGTGAAGAAATCTTGCAGATAAAAATAATGAATAGGTGCTGTCCTTTTCTCCCCCTCCCCCACCCTCCCCTTTATTTATTGCATGCAATTAAGAAACACAACAAATGAACAATCGACAGGAACAAGTGCGCTTCAGAAATTCGATGAATGTAGAATTTTAGTAAGTTCACAGCTTTTTACGCTCTCCATCTTACACAGTGTCAGTTCTGCATTAGAGATTCGCTGAGTTTGAAATAGTTATCTATCTATCTATCTATCTATCTATCTATCTATCTATCTATCTATCTATCTATCTATCTATCTATCTATCTATCTATCTATCTATCTATCTATCTATCTATCTATCTATCTATCTATCTATCTATCTATCTATCTATCTATCTATCTATCTATCTATCTATCTATCTATCTATCTATCTCTCTCTCTCTCTCTCTCTCTCTATCTATCTATCTCTCTCTCTCTCTCTCTCTCTCTCTCTCTCTCTCTCTCTCTATCTATCTATCTATCTATCTATCTATCTATCTATCTATCTATCTATCTATCTATCTATCTATCTATCTATCTATCTATCTATCTATCTATCTATCTATCTATCTATCTATCTATCTATCTATCTCTCTCTCTCTCTCTCTCTCTCTCTCTCTCTCTCTCTATCTATCTATCTATCTATCTATCTATCTATCTATCTATCTATCTATCTATCTATCTATCTATCTATCTATCTATCTATCTATCTATCTATCTATCTATCTATCTATCTATCTATCTATCTATCTATCTATCTATCTATCTATCTATCTATCTATCTATCTATCTATCTATCTCTCTCTCTCTCTCTCTCTCTATCTATCTATCTATCTATCTATCTAGATATGCTTTCTGAGGTATTCACAGAATACAGTGAATAGTTTCATTTGAAGCATGGTCTCTAAACAGAAGAAGTATATGTGTTGTGTTTGTTCTGGTAGGCAAGTTGAGAGTTCAAGCTTTCCATTGATGAAAGATATTTATTCAAAGGACACATCTCTTTTACCCTTGCAGCAAAAATGAATAATGGGCCATCAACATTATGTTGTACTCTTGTCCTTTATTATCATCTCTACTCTCTCTGAGAAGGTGTGATATGTGAGGTTTGAAGTGTAATTCAGAGTGATTTACATCGGCCACTTGGGTTGAGCTTTCACCTGTCTAATGCTACTGGGTCAGTGCAAATGAAGGAGAGGCAACAAGGAGAGGCGAACAGTACACTGCTAAAAAAAATCATGTGTAATGTCAGTGAGACCTGTTCTTTGCTACACGTGGATTGGTTCCCCATAGAAGTTCTCTTCATTTTAATATAGATAAGAGCTTTTCTATTCAGTACAAATATACACGGATTTCATTATAAGATATATCTTTCTTTCTTCTATTCTTGTGAATCTTCTTGGGAAGTGCAAAACGAGGTTAGATCTGTGAAACCATACCAAGTTTACCTCTAGTCCAACAGACTGAAGGCCTTTCTAAAGCATTTTCACCATCTGCGGTCACTGGTTCGGTTTAATCTGCATTGACATGCAACTTTTCCTGCTTTCGGCACTGTAACTCTTGTTAGCAGCTGGAAAGAGCAGGATATTTTAAGGTCAGCTTTTGAAGTGTGTTTTAATTCTAGTGAAACTTGACACAGTTTTATGTAAATTTATACATCTGGAGACTTTTAAATCCCCTGCCACAACCACCTCTGTAGGAGAAAGGCCACTGTGCGATTGTCCAAAATTAGCCTGTATGATAGACAAGTAGGTGCCCTTGCTCCTTCTGTTTTAACACACAAATTAAAGAAAAAATTAGATTTAATCAATGTGGCCAAATGCAACTCAAATCTTTAGCAGTGAAATAATCTTTTCTCCTGTTATACAAAAGAAGTACAAAAATCTTGACAGAAACCAGGATCCAGGGGTTCTTTCCACATAGGTCATGCAACAAGTTGAAGTCTTATCATGTTCTGAAGTGCATTTTTACAAAAATACATGCATCATGTTAGTATTTGGATATTATTTTTGTTGACAAATATAACACTGGCTCTTTGTACTATACTTTATGGCAGGTCTGCAGATGTAAATGTAATAGAAAACTTGGTGCTAAGTTGAGACTCTTGCTAGTGACTTCCACATCAAGCCGACTTTGCTTGTTGGCAGGAAAACTGAGTAAAGACTCTAGGAAGTCTGGCTGATGCAGTGAGCACCATAGGTTAAAATAATACAAAATGTGGAAAGAATTTTTAGATGAAGTAATAAATCAGTCCCTAAGTGACACACCTGCACCCGCGCCATTCAAAACACAAAAAGTAGAAATATTATTAAAGATTACATGTGCCTGTATATGCACATGCACTTTGTCACAATATTATTTCTCATCATTTTCCAAACATTTAGGACATTTTTTATCTTTTTTTTTTTTTAAACAAAAGCCTGTTCAATCAAAATATTTCTTACACTTTTAAAGAAGGGGATTATTCTTCATTAAATAAAGTATTTAGATATATTGTCAGGATTTCATTATAATCCCTTAATGATTCTCTGTCTGCCACTTTTAAGCAGTTTACAGCTGAGTGCATTTCAGCAACAGTCAGATTTGAAACAGTGCAGGAATCCCTCCACTAGTGAAAAGGAGGAGCGAGGGTTTAAAAATCCAGAAACCAGTTAACAATGGGCAAAAGTTCTCATTGGGTCATTTTATGACGATCTATCATCATGGGGGCTCCCATCTGAGTTCTCTGTCTCCCCTTCAGAAATGGCTTGCATGGGGGCTGTGTAGAGGCGACTGCGTGTACTGTAGCGGCTGCTGTTGGCAACCGGGGGGATCCGAGACCTTCCCTGTCGAGATGCAGCCGACATGGGGAGGGTTTTGGGAGTAAAACTCTCTGAGTTGGCCCGAGGAAAAAGACCTGGTATCTGGATTGAGTCCAGAGGAGAGACTGGAGGCTCCTGAGGCACAGAACTTTGCTCCTCTGCCTGTCTAATAGGACCTTCCTGCAGGGACTCCCCTGGTGTTTTGGGGGTGATGGGGCTCTTCAGAATCTCTGTGGCTGACATGCGGTAGCTAGAATCAGACCTGCTCCCTTTTCTTAACAAAAGAAGTTTAAACTCCTCGTTGGATGTGCTGGATTTCTTAGCACTTCGATAGATTGGAACAGGAGCTCTCTGTGACCCAACAGCATTAGCTAAAGTAGCTGGAAAGTTAAGAGGAGGGGCTGGAGGGACAACGTTAGTGGGAACATTGCTGGGGGTTACAGATGCTGTGGGGCAAAGACGAGACTTTACATTTAGGTCTCCTGAATCTTTACGGCCTAGGACCTTTCTCTTGGATCTGATTGAAGAAAACACAAAAGTGTATAAAGTACAATTTACAGAGTGAATACAAATAAATATTGTGATCTTGGAAAATGCTAAAGTTATATTGCAACAGATACAGTTTAGACTGACACTGCCAACTTTACAATACCTGTGTATCATGGCAAAAAGATCTTCTGTTGTACGACTCTTGTTAGGTGATGTAATAATGATGTCGTCATCCACTTTGGTATCATCCGTCAGGGGGGAAAGTGAATTGTCACTCGGTGTGGAATCTGTAGAACACAACATCCCTGTGATTTGTCATTTGCTTGTCTGATCAGTTGGTACACATGACCAAACATTATTCCTCTTTACACTTTGAATACATATTTCTAGTTTATATATCACAACACAATAACAGTTCTTAATATGGGGGAAGTGGCTCACCAACCAGGGTGGCATCTTCAAGGGGGTAGCCCCAATGTTCAATAAAAATAAAAATAATGTCTGTCGTTTGTGGCTCAATATTTGTTTTGAGTGGGTGCTAAAAATTATTTAAAATTAAATTCAGACTACCAAGGTGGAGTGGTTGATTCTCTGGGTGGACAATGTTGGATCATGTATGATATGTTGAAACTGGATCCAAAGTAAGTTCAGATTAGAAAGCAATTTAAAAAATAAAATAAAATAAAAGTAAAAGTTGAGAAACAATTAAAAGATAAAGGATTTGCATGAATATACATCTAATGAAAGCAGACAGAGGGTAATTAGGTAACTTATGTTTGCCTTTTGCTATGCTTTTTACAATGCCTTTTACAAAGGACAAGATTACGCTTTTTACAATCTGCTTTATTAGGAAAAGGTAGATCCGGTTTCACCATAATAATGTGTGTTTGCTTCCAAACCATTTTAGGCTAGAGGCCCACCCAGGGCACCATTTATGCTACCACAGCTTCTCTAAGAAACTACATAAAGAAATATCAGTTTTATTTAGTTTAAAAGCTTACCTTTGCTAAAGTAATCCTCAGTGTCAGGAGTGGTGGAGTCATCCTTGCTCTCCTGGAAATAGTGCTGATGGGCACTTCTGGTAGCACCTGATATCACTTCCTTCTTTTCTTCCTGCACCTCTTGTCCTCCTTTCCTTGCATCGCTGATTAGGTAAGGATGCGATGTCTCTGTTGTGTTACCAGGCACTTTAACAGGACTAGCCCATGGCCCTGAGTTTAAGTGGGATCCCCCAGCAAATTCATATGCTGGGGGAGGATGGTGGTCCGATCGCATTCCTCCTCTGGAACATGCAGCCCTCTTCGGCTCTTTCACCTGCTCTTCCTCCTCCTCCTCCTCCTCCTCCTCCTCATCTTCATCATCATCCTGGGAGAATGAGCGCTCCCCTAAAACTCTAAACTCGGAACGTGCATGTGTTAAGTGGGTGAGCCCTCTGAACTCAGTGTGTGAGTGAATATGTGTGTGGAGATCCACTGGGGAAGGGTGTGGAGCACGTGGCACTGGTCTATGCAGGGGTGAACTGTCTTCAGAGAGGTCTGCAGAAGGGTCCATTCTTGTTCTGAAGGCAGTCATAGCCCAGAATGTTCCTGGTCCATAGCGGTCCTGCCTTAGAAGCAGACTTTCGTAGGATGGAGGTCCATCTGGGTGGCGACCAGGTGGAGGTGGCTGTGAACGTTCAGGAGAGGAGGTGTGATCATGACATGGGGGTCTGGGAGGTGGCCTTCGGGGAGGGAGAGGCCTGGTATTAACAGGGGGAGGAGCCAGAGTAGAACCACTAGCAGGGTTTTTTGGCCTTGTTACAGTCTCAGCTCCATTTGCCGTCTCCTGGTACGTTGTGGAAGAACTCTGTGGCTCTGCAGATTGGCTAACTGAATGAAGCTGCACTGAACGAATTGTAGATGGAGTTCCTGGCAAAACGTTTGAGCTTGGATTTGTTAAAGCAGAGCTTGAACTCTGTGATGGATTGATATTAGTTATTTCAGGGACCAATATTTTTGGTCCAGCAGATAAAACATTTGCAACTCTGTGTTTGCTATGGTGAAGGGTGTGCATGTGGTATGCTCGGTGGGACAACGTGTGTCTAACATAGCCTCCATGTAGAACATTGAGATCAAGTTGAGAAGGTGGAGGTGGAAAGTCTGGATCTCTCTTATTGTAAAATGAAATGGAAACTCCATCTCTTGGAAATTGTTGCAAGGAAGAGAGAGATGACTTTCTTTCTGGCACTTTAGGCTTTCTCTTGCCAGTTGAAGGGGACAGTGGTCCTGGGAAAAATGCTGCTGAAGATGAAGGTAAGGTTGATGTTGGGGTTTCTGATTGGCTTGAATAACCACTTGATGGTGAAGCTAGACCGGCCAGTTTCTCAGGTGACCCAAGTTTAAAGTCTCCAGAGGGGAGAGATGGACTACTTTCCTTGGACTCTATAGTCTGGGCAACAGTCTGGATTTGCGTTTCTGTGGAAGAGGAAGAGCTGTCTGGTGACTTCATACAATCCATAACAGTGGTGCCTGTGGCTGTGCTCGAGTTAGACATTGATGCATACTCACCATTGTTAGATTTCAATTCACTGTTGTGAAGCCACAGGTCTGCATAGTCAGATTGCACAGCACCTTCATCCTTAAATGAGTGTGTATCTGCAGAGCTAAAGGACATGGGCTCTACCATGTCTGCGGCTCCCCCAAGTCCCATGCCCCAAGTTCCCAAAGACTCTGCAACTAGACAAGATGACTGTAATGGTTCTGGAGCTCCTCCAAGTTCCAGGTCAAGTTCCAGCTTCATATCTGTGGAAGACGAGGTAAGTTCTTGCTCACTAACCATCTTTGGATGATCCTTATCTGCTTGTGTGTCTGTTCCAACATCAACTCTACCACTGGTCTCCTTCAGCGAGGATGTTCGCTTGGGTGGTGGAGGTTTGATTTTTGATTTTCTTAAAGGACGGCAAGTCCTACCTAAAATCATAGTGCTCGTTTTGAACTCAAGTGAGGGCTGAGAATAATCTCCATAGGATAATCGTGTTGCCACAGTGTTGGACTGATGACAATCAGGCCCTTGGTCTGCATAGTTACATGTGTATTCTCTGTAAGTCTGATTATACTCCCCAAAATTCACAGAGGACGAGTAGAAGCCCTCTGTATCAGATGGATAATGAGAGTCAGGCTCTTTTTCAGCATTGATTTTCTGTTTAATGAAACACGTTTGGTCATTAAGAACTTCTTTTGAGCTGTATCCTTGAAGAAACTGGTGGCTTTCACTCAGCTTTTGGGTCTGATCCAGGTCTTGGTCTGGATCAGTCTGATCTTGGTCTGGGGGGTATGCCCACTCCCCTTCACTGGCTGTACTGACCCCTGCATCATCAAGCTGGTCTGTGGCTGATGATGTAAAAGAGCTTGATCTGTGCCCTTGACTCTGTGGCCTGAGGTCAGAGTGGTAGGAAGGATCGAGGGAAAATCCCTCATCAATAGCATTGGGCGCCGTGTTAAGTGAGAGCTCTGAATCACAGTGGGAAGAGCCTGTCAGGGGTGGGGAAGAGGGTGGGGGGATGGTTTCAGATGTTTGTGAGGGGCAGGTGGAGCTGGAACCACTCCAATTTCCACTTGATGACTGGTGGTCTTCCTTGTGGTCCACATGGCTTCCTAGAACTCCTGTAGTAGACACAGAGTGAATAGGGCTGCTAAAAGTATCAGAACTTGATGAGATTTCACAGCTACCCATGTCAGCCTTGCGGGGCAAGCGAGAACGACCCCTCTCCATCCAGCTATGTTCTGGACTCCCTCCTGCTCCACCCCCCCTGTCTCTTTCACTAGACCTCTGTAATCTTTTTAGACTTCCAAGTTGCAGTGGCTCAGGGGCTGCCTGATCATCTGTGCTCTCTTCTTCATCCTTCATCATCATCATCTTCATTCTTGGACTTGGTCCTGATGGAATGAAATCCTCTGCTTCATAAGGTGACAACTCTTCGTCTTCATCATCATCATCATAGTTGTCATCGTCGTCCTCGTCACTGTCCATTAGACGCCCACCCTCTCTTGGAAGGCTACGCGAGCGCAAGTGCCCACCTCTCGTGGAGGTTGTGGTGTATGTAAAGTCCGACTGGTCACCCAGGGAGGAAATGTTACCAGTAGAATGGGACAGAGAGGCAGGGATACCTTGATGGCTACGCTGAGCTCTAATTCGCCTTCTGGAAGGAGCAGCTGTACCTAAAAGGTAGAATGAGAAGAGAGAATCACAGGGAGATTTTCTTTACTATCTGAATTAATGGATATAGGTTGTAGATGATTGTAAATAGGTAGTTCTCCTATTCTAGCAAAGCAATGGCATTGATCTAAAAGGCTAGATGAAACAATTTCCTACCAATCTCAGCTAAAAAATCTTTTCCTTATTCAAATTTTTAATTGCCGTGACATTCTCCATACTACTACATGATCTGAAACATACATGCTATAAGGAAATCATCTGTCTGGCAGCCGGAGTCACGAGTGTGATGGAGACGCCCGCTAATTGAGAGGTCCTCTTGACAGAGAGAGAGTTGATGCGAATTGGCATGGATGATCACTGTGCGCTCTCTTGCCACAGGTGATTCATCTGAGTCTGAAATTAAATGAAATAAAGTGTATATACATTTTCTTCAGAATGTAGCAACTGCAGGTGACTTATTTTGATCCTAACGTCAACCTACACATATCTGCATTAACATACCCATGTCCTGTTGTACCCGTTTGGGTATTCCTGTGATAGTCTTTCTCCTCCTTAGCTTCCTTCTTCTCTGAAGAACCGACTGGGAGTGAACTAGTGAGCAACGGGCACTGGCCTCTCTGTCAAACCCGACTCCTGCTTTGACAACAGAGAAGCCAGTAGACATTTAAAAGTCTGAAGCAGAGCAGCACGGATTGCAGCAAAGGAAAATTTGAACCTTGCTGTACATTTTTATTAATGATTATGTGCTCAAATGATCTACTAAATTATGTTTATCTGAATGATATTTTGCTTAAAAACATATATATATTTTTTTATCGTTACCAAATATATGTAGGAAATTTAGGATTATTTGAATATTTCTTTGATACAACAAATCTTCTTGGTAATACATCTTATACCATTTTATATACAGTACCACATGTTTATTTTAGCTTAAAACTGCAGTAGATAACTTTTGTAAAAAATTATTTTATACATTTTTATTAAACTGTCACAATGTCCTGACAGTAAAATATTAGACAGATGATCTGTGAAAAAATCAAGCTCCTCTAGTATCTTCCCAGTGGTCCTACTGTCATTTGCAAAAATACACCGCTCCTGCTCAGAAACCACCAATCAGAGCCAGGAGGATTGTCTTAGCAGTGTCAATCACGCTCGTGTATGCGCTGCTCACACCCCTCTCCCACACAACTCGTACCGTCGTTCAAGCTTTTAAGATTTCTGGTGTGCAGCAGCTGTACTAATGGTGGAGAAACAACTTCACATTACAGGAAAACTGCCAATTTCTCAAGTGGCACCTGCTCAGAAGAAGACCGATGACGAAAAGCAAGCTGCGCGTTCACAGCAGGCTCCGCTGTGGAGGGAGGGCAGCAGCACAGCAGAGAGCAAGGGGGAGGGACTTGTAAGTTGTGCTTGTTCAAATTTTCAGGCTAAGTCCAGGTTTTCTCAGAACTCCCTACTGTAGCTTTAAGAGGTGCCTCAATTGTACGCAGAATCCATTTGTGGGTTGAGTAGTAGAGTTGAGCATGTGGGTAGCGCAGAAGAAAAACCTGCCAGATAATTTTTAGTGAAGGCAGAGTCATAGTGTGGGGCGGTATCTCCATCACTGGAAAAAGAAAACTTATCATCACTGGGGGCACTCTCAATGCAGAAATGTATCAAGATGAGATTCTACATTGACTGGCAATTACATATTTCCACTTTTATGAACCGAACAAATTTTTTTGTTTTGAGAAAAATGCCCACATCGACAGAGCTGAGTTTATTAGAGAGGGTGCTGTTCATGCCAGTGACCAACAAAACTACATTGCCTAACTTTGGTGCAAATGCTGGCTGATTAATGAGATCCTACAGCAGTGTTTGACCAAGGTGGTGACCAGAATGAGGAGGAGTTGCCAGGCTGTTGTGGTTGTGTACAGTTCTCCCACTCGATACTGAAGCTTAATTTCTTGTTACTTCCAATTTTTAACAAGTGTCAATGGCAGAATAAACTGTTTGAGATTGGCAGAGAAGATTTAGCAAGTCTTTCATGGGCACAACCCACATTCTCATCTCTGCTGCTCAACCCACAAATGCATTTTCCTTACAAATGTGGCACCAATTAAAAAAGATAGAGGCTTTCCAATGGTATAAGATGTTTTTGTCAAAACTCCTTGTTACAATAAAGAAATAACTGACCAAACTCAACTTACATTTTGTGCTAAGTTTAGTTTTGTTGTTAAGATCCGGTATATTTCCACGGAAGGTCTTTCCTAATTTCCTAATTTGGAGCAGCTGTTTTATACATCCCTGAAGACACTTTTGCATAATTATAAGAGGATTCCTTAAATGACTTTCAGGAGTGTGAATCAAATTCAATCAAATTCTTGTTTTCTCTTTTGAGGTTTACCTGTGACATTAATGGGGATTATGCATGAGGAGACCGCTTGAGAATCGCCATTTGTCTTCTGATCTGATGGCGGGATGTTTTCCTTTGACCAGTTTGTCTGTTTATCCTGGGCTGAGGGGCCACTGTGGGTTAAGGCCTTGGCTGTTTGGCCTTCAATGACCTCATCACTTTCACTTTTATCTGTCAGAGTAGGCTGAACGAGAGACATAAAACATTACATGTGTGATAGATTAAGCAAGCAGTAAACTATGGCACGTTTGTATGTTGGCAAATAAGAAGAAGAACAAAAACACAAAGGTTTAAACAAAACAAATTCTTGATACCTTTCTATTCCATGGAATGAAGATGCAACCTTCAATAGTGTCAAGTGAGTAAAAGCACTCAAACTATGAACACAAAATATAACGACAAACAAAATTAAATAAAAACATAATACCATGAGTTATAAAAAACAAGAAAAAATAAATACTAGGAAATAAAATGATTTTAAATAAAATCAAAATGTGACAAATGGACAAGAAAAATCTTAATCTTTTAAAACTTTTAGATATGCGTTGTAAGTGCTAACTCAATAAACATCTTTCTCACCTTCCTTTCGATGGTTTTCATACACTCCTCTCTAGCAGGCCTCACTTGTAGCTTAACAAAACAGAAAAAATAAAAACTATATTTGGTGCTTTGCAAACAGGAAAAATAAGACAATGTTCTAACATTACCATTAATGGTGTTCCTTACCTTTCTCTCTGTGGTCTGCATCTCTTTTTCTTTCACAGTTCTCTCCTTCAGGAGATTGAGAATGAAAAAAAAAAAAAATCATGTTACAAAACAGAAAACCTAAACATCACAGCTTAAAATAAACCCAATTCAAATACAAACATAATAAATGTAATCCACAACAGTTAAACATCGGCTGTCAGCATGAATCATAATTTCCACCCAATCACTCTTATGCAGTGGCAGCAACTCTGTGACCGAATTGCTTGTAACTCATGATGCAGATCTGACAGAATATTTCCAAATCAGATGAGGAATGGAGTTTAAATAATGTTTGTGAAAAACATCCTTAATCCAATATCAACCCAATATCAACAACGTTAAAACCATGACTTGTGCACATAACTAGTTCAGGACTTATATATTAATTGCACATTGTGATGTGTGTGAGTGTATAGCTCATCTAGTAAAGATGATGTGTTAGTTAATAGGAACCCAGCTTGTTGTGCTCTTTTTAGTGTGCTTATTAATCTCTAAAACAGGTCTACATTTAGACTGAATGTAAACTAAAAATATAATGAAAGAACTTTGAAAAACTTTAGCCTAGTTGTCTGTGGATCATTTATTTATATGTTGTTTAGATGTATTTTATTTACCAAAATACTCAATGGGCTGCAAAGATAATGCCATATTTTGACTGGAGAAAAGCCAAAGTGGGTGTATACAGCACCAACATTTTCAGCATATGCTAGTATGTAAAAACACAGACCTTTTTTGGTTGATACTCCAGCTCTCGTTCCCTCTCTGCTCGCTCTTGCTGCATGACAACATTATAAAAGTGTCAATTTATTAGAATAACTTTAACATATTAAAATGCAATAAAACTATAATTGTGCATTAAGGCAATTAAAGTTTTCTATGGCAAATTCTATGTTTTGCCCTGTTTCTTTTCTGGATAGATTCTTAGTGAGAGGTATTGTTGTCATTAACTTTGTGAGCTGTATTTGTTTTCCCTTGCAATAGAAAGTATCCTTGGCTCAGTGTTTTGGTGTTTAACTGTGTCTCTTTCTTGGATGAATCCCTTGATGGGGCCAGGGGCGGACTGGCCATCAGGAGCCCCGGGACATTTCCCAGCGGCCTGGCCACTGGCCTCGCCCGCTCTGCGAGGGGCGGGACCAATGGTTTGGTTTCGGGTCGTGCTTAAAGAATAATCCATGCCGTTTGTGTGGCTCACTCAGGAATCTGCCTGGCAGAAACTCCCACAGACTGCAGTAGCGATAGATAAAGACAGACACAACCAATCTTTTCTCAGGCTGTCTGACGCAGTGCTGGATAAGTTAAAGACAGTTAAGGAGAGTTGTTCCACTTGGAGGAACCAAGAGGTTCAAAACATTTCAGAGTACTGCAGATCTTAAAATATGGTCAACAAAAAGGATATGGAAAAAATATTTGTTAATGCTAATGTGCATGTCCAGGAATTCAGCTATAGTAATCTCATCATAAACTGCACTAATAAATTATATAAATATATAAATATTTAAATCTTTTATTTTATTTAACCTTTAATTAACCAGGTAACTACTCGTTAAAATTAAGAAAATGTTTGTTGTTATATGAATATAGCTAATGCATAAAATTGTCAATTAATGAATTTGAATAGATGGGAAATTATGGGTGGATTTTAGAGCAGCACTAGAGCTGCAAGAGCTCCTGCTGTTATGGTGGTGGTGGACAACAGATCTAAGGAGTTAGAGCGGGACCCTTCAGGTACAATTTGGGCACCAAACACACCTGCAAGCTATGCTTTAAGAATACTTTGTGCCTCACTCAAGATGATCTGTATACAACTAACTTTACAAGAGTAAATTTTTTTAACTTTCATTTTGCAGATAGACATGAAAGTCAACAGAAGCTATTACATTATTTTTCCACTCTAAGGATTTGGATTTATTTTTCAGTACCACATTTATCAGACAAGTCAAATAATAATTACAAATCATTTGTTGTATATTGCTATGATTGATTGTCATATATAGCTATTGCTATCAGTAACCCTGTAAACTATTTTTCTTTCTCATAGAATATACTGATGGTACACTCCTTTACTTTCTCTTTATCTCCCTGCAGTCCTGTTAAATCCCAGTCGGTTGTGGCAGATGGCTGCCCATACTAAACCTGATTCTGCTGGAGATTTTTGTCTGTTAAAGGGGGAGGAGTTTTTTCTCATAGATTACCAACCGGGGTTAAACGAATAACTAAAATTTTTGTATTTTATTGTAAATTGGATTGCACTGGACTGTATCTGGATTGGGTTGTATTTGAATAAATTATTGACTAGAATTGAACTGAGACTGAGAAAAATTAATAGGAACAGATTGTCTTATAAAGTTCCCTGAATAGATTTGCACTTTATAAAAAAGAAATAAACTGACTTGAACTAAAATAAAAACCTCCAGGTTGGGATCTGTGTAACCTTCCTACTTATGAGTAATAAGACCCATAGGTGTCAAGTTCTGTTACTAGTCTGTAAAAGTCCTACCGCTCGTGCAAGCCGACTCCTCTGCTGCCGTCGGATGCTGTGGGGTGAAGGGAAGCTGGGCATGGGGGGTGCCACTGAGATAGAGATGGTCACCCTGTTTCTCTCCCGACTTGAAGACAGCTGATGCTGTTGTTCGTCTGTGTATCCAAACACATACATGAAAACTGATCATCTATACAAATGCATGAAATATGTTGCTGCTTTGCGCCTATATTGCTCTCACCTCGATGCAGAGCTCTGAGACTCAGTTGAGCATTTTTGTGGAGCTCCTCCAGACATGGTGGCCGGGAACAAGGGTGAAACACGTTATGTTGCTGGTGCCATGGAGCCTGATAGTGAGCCGACAGTTTGCTCTCAATATCCAGGTTCGACACCGCTAAAGGGTGAAGGGACAGGGACAGAAAAAATACAGCATACATTAAAGGGGACCACTGACTCTTTCAATGATTAGAAACAGAATACTTAATATGTAATATGATGACTAAGATGAAAAAATCACAGAGAAGATCTAATTGTCTTTGGTGTTTTTTCCAGTAATTTTCTTTCTTTACATCAGGCTAAAACAGTTCATCGGCTTAAACATGATTAATTGATTGTTGAAATAATCACCAACTAATGTAGTGATCGAATAATCGTTAACTGGAGTATACAGACTCTAAAACATGACATTTGCCGAAAGGAAAACCCACTCAGAGCAGTAATTAGGCCAAAATTGTACAAAAAACATATATATTTTGCATTTAATATGAAAAACCTTCTTAGTCTGTAAATAGGCTATATCCAGAACTCCTCAAGTGGCAAAGCTTTGCCCTCTGAAATTCTGTAAAACATTTTCTACTAAGCACCTTTTGCTAGACGATTATTAATCGAAACAAATCGATTAATCAAAACAAAAATAGTCAACAGATAAATCGATTAGCAAAATTATCTTTAGTTGCAGCCCTATATCAGATTATATTATTGATTAAATACTTCTCAGTAAATGAAATTTCACTGTTTTGCAGCTGTGGCACATACATCAGCTTTCTCCAAAATAATGATAATGAATAATAGGCAGCTCCAAAAGATAACACACTGCTCTTTTAAAAACACACTAATAATGAAGTGATTGTTATATTCTATGTGATAGCTCATATTCTCCAGAAAGAGCTAAAACCAGTGTCTAGCAACAACACAGTAACAGGACAATCTCTGTGTCTTCAATGTATCTATAATTCAAACTTTTATGTATTGTCATTGGCTGGTCGTTGCTCCCACTATAAGCTAAGAATGTATGCTATTAATGAACACATCTCTTCAAAGATAGAAGATTTGCACGTTCATACAATAGGTGCCATTTGTGCCAAAGTGAAATGAAAATTCGACAAGCTCAAATCCGGCCCTCGTTTAGCATTCACCTCCATTTGTAAAAGTCATACTACACTTATTATGCATATGCAATTATTCTAAGAATGTAATATAATGCCACAAAACATGTTCTTTTTTCAATATTTTTTGATTGTGTACATAAATGTTGCAAAAAAGTTAGGTACCAGCAGATGGCAGCTAAACCACCTATGAAACCCACGTATGCAGATCACTGTGAATGTCCATCCCTCATGTTTGGTTATTAGCAAAATATATTATTCTAAGAAAACAAAAGCACCCCTGCCATCTTGAATGGCAGATAATAAATCGTATCCATGGTAGGAAGAAGAGGAGGACTGTGATTATCCATCCCTCTTATCTGCTCTCAAAACGCCTTTGCCTTTATTTATGAGTCCTGTTTCTCCTCTTTTACTCTGATATTCAACATGTAGCTGTGTCCTTCAAAGCCATGTTGTACATCAGTAGCCAAGCAACCTTTCATTGCTCATCAAGGTTTTTGTTTGCTGCCAATTAAATCAGTGAGCTCACATCAACAGCTTTGGTTGATTAAAACTACAAGATTAGAGGGATTCATTAACACAACATAAACAGTTACACAGCCTCCTGCACTAAACAGCATCAAGTTCCAGTTCTTTTACATTCAGCTATATATATATATATATATATATATATATATATATATATATATATATATATATATAGAAAAGTAGGAGTCAGTGACCATAACAGATTTTTTCCCCTTAAAAACAATTATTCCTATTCATACATTTATACATTTTTAATCTACTTTACAGATGATTTTTACAAATTGTTGTATTGCTGGGGGATTTTTGTACCTCGTTTATCCTGAAATGTAATGTGTGGATTTAGTAGCTGCTTGATAAAAAAATTACTTTGAATTTTAAATGTACACTCTCTGTAGTGAGAACAAAGAAGCCATTTTTAGTGGTGGGAGATACAATACAATAGCTATTAAATAATTCATAAGTTTCATTTATATCAAACCCATGGGGTTAAAAAACAGGTCAGACTAAGATTCATACAATAAATCTTTAACAAAACTATGGCACAAAGCGGCTCGCCTATTCCTAGTTCTATCAGTCCTTCACTTCAAAAACTGACCACAGATCTACGTTGATTTAATCAAGTTAATTCCCTCTTTTCTGCCTATCACCTTATTGCTGTGTTCCTCCCATCTTTGTCTCTGCAGGTGCAGTGCCAGCAGCTTACAATGTCATCATTAACACTTGCTGTGAGCTCCAGCAGTGAGACACAGAAAGAAACAGTGCAGGAAATAACCATACTGTATGCAATGCAAAACTGAAAAGAGAGTATTGTAGGGCTACACTGTTAAGTGTCTGTTTAATGGTAACAGTTTGTATGAACTTGAAATGTAATTTTGAGCAACATTCGATACAGAAAACTGATCAGCATTTTTTAAATTTATGCAGGAAAAGACGCAGTTAGTATAATAAACCGTCACCATGTCCAGTTTAGCAATAGAAAAGAAAAATATTAACAAAACTGCTAAATTACATAAAAGGGATGAGGAATGGAGATATAGAGAAGGGGATATAAATATTTGTTGTATAATGTAGCAGCTACAAACTACAATATGTGGCCACCACAAAAATCCTTTGACCAGTAATTAAAGCTTCTGGTCAATTAAACAAAACTCACACAGGAAGTTGTAACGATATTTCTGAAGCACTCTGAGTGCCCTCCCTCAATTATAACCTGTCTACTTTCTCTGTTGTCCTACATTTCTTTGATGTATCAAATTTTTCCATTATTTTGTGTTTATCCTGATCCAGGAGATCTTTCAGATCTCCTGTTATTCCAGACTCCGTCACAAGGCTTGCTTCATTTCTTTTTGACCACTAGTAATTTAATATGTTATCTCGGGGAAAATAACCCTCTTCTTTGTCCTAAGATTGAACTTGAACAGAAAATCTTTTCTGCCAGCTGTTTATCTGTATGTGCTCAATTGTTCATGTCTTTGAATCAGCAGTGGGTGAAAGCATAAATTACATTTATATGTTATTTCCATCTGAAACTATTAAATAATTTGTGCAAACAGTTTTTTTTTCCAGGTGAATGGACAATGAGCCCTATCTTACCACCAAACAGGGAAATAATTGACCAGCTCAAGTAATGAATAGCAGGCAATCGCCAGAACACAGCCTAATACAGACAATGGAAACAACAACTGTTTGTTGATAAAGGTGCTGGTCTTTAAAATCAATACATCTCTTAAAGAAACAAAGACAAAAGTTAAACACTTGTGTCAACCTTGGAAGCAACAACGATGCATTATTTGGGCCAACGTTTGAGCAAAAAGAAGAGCTAATGGTTATGGAAAATATTGTTGCCTAACAGACTTGAACACTCAGAGAAGTCAGCAGCTTTGAGCTATAGCTTGTTGAAGCAGTTTTTTTATGGGCATCACAGGGAAAGGTCTGGTGGAACAACTTTCAAATTCTTATACAGTCATGGAAAAAAAGGAAGACACCTTTTGAGGACCTGTGTGTTTTTTCTAACATATTTCTAGATCTATGGAAAAATGTTCTTTTGATGTGTCTAATAGTTGAATTATTTGGACATCAGAACAGAGTACACAACAAAATACAGCATTCCAGGAAAAGAACATACCAACTGTGAAGCATGGAGGTGGTAGTGTCATGATTTGGGATTGCTTGGCTTCAGCTAGATCTGGACAGCTCCCCATTATAGAATCTACCGTGAAATCTACTGTGTACCAGAGGGTGCTTAAGAAATATATGAGATGATCTACAACAAAAACTAAAGCAGAACTAGACCCACAACATTACAATGACCCATAACATGCATGTAAACCCGCCAAAGAGTGGCTAAGAATTAAGAAATGGAAAGTCCTGGAAAGACTTAAAGCCCAAAATGTGATCTCACTGATGTGTGGTGGGGTGGCTTGGAATGGGCTGAATAAGCAACCCTTCAAACATCTCAAAGCTGAAAGTAAAGAATGGAGCAAAATTTCTTCAGACTGATGTCCGAGACAGGTAGGTGGCTACAAGAAGTGTCTCACTGAAAGTATTTTAATCAAAGGGGGTAAGGCTAGCTATTTCAGGGTAGTGTATTCTAACTTTTACCTTAGGGAGAAAATAAAATTTTCTTAGCTGAAATAGTTTGATGTGTTTACCTGTAATTAAATTGTGTTCTTCTCCATAGATTAATAAAAGACTGATTAGGCATCAATATTTCAACATTTCTCAAGAAAAACCCTAATAATGAAAAATGTTTTCATCACTGTATATCTCTGATTTCTTAAAACATGTACAAATTAGAATTAGATATTCAATCTATCTTCATACCCATAACTGATCTGACTAGAAACAATTTATAGTGAGCATCTGAGCTATGAGATAGTTTCAAAAGGTTGCTTGCATCTCTCCTAACAAATATAATTATTTTCTGTGATTCAAAAATTATAATAAAATTACCTAAATGAACCATATTGTTAAGTGTACATTAGTTTTCATAAAACCTAACTACGAGTCAAGAGTTATGATTCTGTGCATACAGCACATTGCACTCCAAGACAATGAAATTGTCGCAGATGTAGATAACATTACATCGATGCTTAAAACATTTCAAAATCATTATTGAACTACTGCAAAATGTTCATTTTCAAATCAAATAATGGTTTAATATCAATATGTAACAAACTGGAAGCTATTAGTAGTAAGGAGAATTTTAAAATTTAACAGAAATGTATCTTCCTTAAATTTTTGTTTTTCCTTTCATTTTGTAATGCCTTTTTCATGCTTGTTTACCAATTGTTCTTAAAGAATGATGTTTAACATGCTCAGAAAGACAGAATAAAACCCATAGAGCCCATAGATTGAAGGAGTTAAACTGAGAATTTGTTTTGCTCTTACAGCCCAGTAATACAAATGAAATCATGGAAAGCAGCTCAACTCACAGCAAGTCAGTCAATGCAGCTCCTTAGATTTATTTAGAAGATACACTGTAGTGTAAAACGAGTTGTGCCATCAAACTAGTATAAAAAGATCAGTGTACCATCCTCCATGACAACTGCAATGAGAACACAGATTTACCATTGCCTTTTCACTTTCTGGCACAGCTATATGATTTTCCCACTCTCAAGTACAGATATGAGTGAATGTAAGTCATTAGTGGAGAATGTATTAGGGTGTATCTGGGTCAGGCAGCACACTCCCTATGACAGTAGCTGCAGAATCTTGTCATAGCAGACAGCTGTTATATAAGAAACACTAGCTGGCTGCAAAGGAAACTCTGCAGTGCTAAGCTTCAACCACATGTGTACGGACATTTTTATTTTTTCAAAGCAAAGCTTTGTCTTTAGTGTTACCTTTAATTAAAAATGCAGTTTTAGCATCACCAAAAATACATGACCTAAAAGGTTTATTTGGCAAATAACTAAGTTTTCAATGGCTGAATACAGGAAAACACTAATGTTACTGATTTGCAACATGCTGTACATGTGTCTTTTGCAACAGCACGTGCAAAAATGTATTACGTGACTTGCTGCTTTAATGTGCATATATATATATATTTATTTATTTATATATGTGGAGAGAGAGCTTTTTTTAAAGCAAAGTTACAAAGTGTTTCACACAGACAAAATCACAAAAAATAAAAAATGCATCATAAAATGCAAAGAGGAAAAGAGGAGCCCTAACAATGAAGGCAACCTTCTGTTGCAAGCCTTGGATAGAGAAAGCAACAGTTGGTTTGACGATCTTAAAGTCCTAGGAGTGTGAAGAGAGAGGAGCTCAGAAAGATACACAGGGGCAAGACCGTTCAAAGATTTCAAGACAAACAATAACATTTTTAAAGTTACTCCTAAACTTCACAGGTAGCCAGTACAGGGAAGCAAGAATTTAAAAGATATGTGAGTTGTACAGTTTTTTGTGGGAGGCCAGCAAATAAAGAATCAACATGGCAAGACACAAGGCATGAATAAGGGTACATATGTCAGAAAAGATGTTTTGATTTTGGCAATGTTCCTGATTTGGAAAATAGCTTTTTATTGTGATAATACTACAGTGTCCATATAGCAGTGGAGTGCAATAAAATAACTAAAGTTAGTTTCCATTCGAACTAATTGTAGTTGACACCAATAGGCAGTGTTAAGGGCTATATTCTGGCATTATGGCCAGAATACACACTACCAGTCAAAAGTTTTAGAACCCCTTTCTCATTTAATGATTTTCTTTATGTTTAAGGATATTTACATTCATTCTCACTGAAAGCCTCAAAACAGTGAATGAACATATATGGAATTATGTAGCAAACAGAACATTGAAAAAGAACTAGATTCCTTAAAGAAGCCGCCCTTTGCTGTGATGACTGAAATATTAACCTTTGGAACGTCTGGGAAGACTCTGTGGAGAGAATACCAAGGGTGCAAAGGGTGGCTATTTTGAAGAATCTAAAATATAAAAAATGTTTAGAGTTACTTCACACTTTTTGTTTATTACATAATTCCATGTGTGTTCATTCATAGTTTTGTTGCGTTTGGTGAGAATCTACATTGTTAATAATCATAAAAATAAAGAGACCCATTAAGTGAGAAAGTGTTTCTAAAACTTTTGACCAATAGTGTATAACTTAACATATATTCTCTCTTATCGTAAGACAAAAACAGAATACAAAGACATCCAGAAATCTACTAAAAAGGGTGCTTGACTGAAACTGCTAGAAACTTTATGGGTAAAAACTACAAAAAGTTTTTTTTTTGTTGGCGTCATTGTCATCAGCTTTATTTATTGTTTATGCCAAACCTTTCATTAAACAATTATTAGTATTTCTGGTAAAATGTATGAAAGCAATAAAATAATATCGTGGTAGCACAATCTCACTGAAAAAAATAGAAAGACGCAACAGTCAATTCAAGTAAATTTATTCAGGTGAAAATGGTATTGCGTTTAATAAATGTGCCAGTCGCTGCCAAACACAACAAGTTTTATTAAATAACTGTAACTTAAGTGTTTTTTGAATTCATACTTTATTTCTCGGTTAACATGTCTAGGCATGTTTAATCAGTAATTAATAGCTTCCTGTTTACCCAGGTAAATAAACAAGAGACAAGCAAGTAAGGCAGATTTGAGTTGATCTATAAGTCATGAAAAAGTTCCTCATCTAAACTTGCTCATATTTACAGTCAGAGCAATAACTGAGAAATTTAAAATAACGGGCAGATTAACAGACAACACTGATACACTTTATCCTGCCATCAATCACAGTCAGGAGGACTTTGAGGGAAGTAAATAAATGAGAAAAGAGAAGAACATAAAAAAAACAAGGCTACAGGCAAATCTCCAAAAACATATCCTTTTGTACACATTTTAGTGTCAATAATTGTGGATTGCGCTGTATATAGCTGTTTATTGAACATATATTTATGAAAAAACAATCAGCTTTAATCTTTTACACTTTTTGAATCTTAAGAGCAGTAATTATGTAATTTAGCAGTTTTGTTAGTCTTAAGAGCAGGAACGAGGTTGCTCGAAACCTTTAGAAAGTGCGGATCATATTTTGCGAAATATATTAAACTGTGTTTAAACTCAAAACGTTAATGTCACCAAAATTACATTGCATCTGCAAATAAACATAAGCTGGGGTGATAAACCTCCTGTATAACATCATCCATAGAGAATCAGTTTTCCTGATGCTTATATAACAAAGAAACAATAGGCAACATCTCACACACTCTAAAAGTATTTGACATCCGAGACAATACTACGACCTAAGGACGGAAAAAAAGGTTATAGGATCCACAATGATGTAACAGACAGTACCTTTGGACAGTACGGGGGCACAGCCCAGACCAAGACAAGCCAACGCCATAATTAGAAGCTGTCGGCTCTCTCTTTTCCACGTTTTTTGTCTTCTACGCAACCTCTCCTTTCTTTCTGCAGAATCCTTTTCACCTGTTGCTCAGTAGCATCGCCTCATTTACTCCTGCAGAACTTGGTAAAGCATTCCTGTGCAAGTCCAGCATCCATACTAATAGCTTCTGCAAACAGAGACCGTCCCCCACCACCTCCTCACACACCCACCATTCATCATTTCCCCACCATTTCCCCATTCATCAAGTCTGCCAATTAAATGTTTTTAGTTTTTCATTCATCAACAGGATCTTGCTCTATGTTCGTTCACATCATAGTTTAGGGGAAAGAGAAAGAGAAGCTATGCTGGCTAACAATCTCAAATTTCAGTCTTATTCATCTAACTTGTCCCTCTAGTCCACCCTCCCCCATCTGCGTGGGTCAGATGGTAGAATCCTGTCTTTGCATGCCCTGTCACTGACTGTAATCTCTTTATGATGCAGTAATAAGCAATGGGAGGGGGAGATTCAGCCTCAAAGTATTAATGTATTAATCCACCACATGCTGGGAATATGTATCACATGCTCAAGCCTTCTACGCTGCCACCAGAGAATGATGACCTTAGAAGGGGTTTATGCAAGAGTAAAATGATTCATTGTAATTGCTGCTGATAAACGTTAAAACAAAAAGGAAGAAGAAAAAAAACCACAAAGACGATTAGCTATAAGTATTGTTGATTGTCGCGATCACAGAAACTTCGGTTGATGCTCAGTGAAGGTATAAATTCCCATGTTGTTGCGAGATAAACAGCATGAAGCATACACAGACAGGAAGAGAGTGTGTAAGAGCACCCTGCCTGGTAATCTGCTGTAATCTGGAGCTCTGGCTGCTCGCTGATTTTGGAGTAGAGCTGCCAGAGCTGACGGTCTGTTCGAGGAGTTTTCAGCCTCCCGCCATGCCCTAAAACGACGCAGACCAGCCAAGTCTGTACACGCGTTGTGGGTCTGTACGCTTCACTACGGTGTTCAGCATCAGCAGGCATGAGAGAAGATCACTGTGAATTTTAAATGTACATATGCTCCTTGCGGTTGGTCTCATTTATTTACAGCAGATTTCCTCAACAGGACTGCAGATGACTTCTTAATAGCTTGTAGTTCCCTGGGGCTGTTTTTCAGGTTATGTTTATCTATTAAACATCAGTGCTGGACCACAGACACTTCAAACACGCATAAGAGATGATTTGACAGGAATTTGATGGTTTTATTTCTGTTACATTTCATTCTTGCTTATAAGGGCAATGTTCAGTTTTCAAAGTGCATTCAATTTTCATACCCTCAACACATTTCCTCAATAATAAAATCAATGAATCAGTCTTGCTCACTAATCCACAGTGGCTCCTTTTTATTCTGCCTTCCTCTTCCTATGCTCCTCCATCCGCTCTAACCTGTACTATATTCATATTAAACTCTGTGGTTATTCTTCTTGGCTGTGGGAGCTTTCTTCAATGCGAGTTGCAGAGTATGACAGTGAAACAAAACGGTTTATTTATAGCGCCCTCTATGTCACAGTGACTCTGGGTCAAAGAAAAAGATTACCAACACAATAATATTTTAATATTTTCTGAAGCTCTTCTCGGTGTTCGCTTAACAAACTCTAAAAAAAAAAAAAACAGCCTGCTCTACTGCCCCTTGGTGGTGCAAAGTGACAACTACGGAATCCATAAAAACAGAATGCTGTTTTTGTGGATTGACAGAAACTGGGGCAGTTTTTCAGTTTGGAAACATGTATGCAATTAAGTTTATTTGTAAACACAGAGACTTACAGCAGTTGAAGCAGGTAATGAACATGTCTTTTTATTTCTCAGTAAATGGGTTTCTGATATGGCTACTGACATGAAATTCACACCATTTGTGGGCGGAAACCCAAGTAACCTAATTAGTCCACACAGACAAAGAAAGGGAATATCTCCATAAACTTGGTGATGTGTAAATAAGGAAATAAGTATTGCACACATGAAGAGAATAAGCTGTAAAAAGAAATAGAAAGCCAAGAAAATAGCACAAATCTGTCAGTACTTAGAAAGCAATCCCTGCACCCTTTAAGTGGGAATTAATATAAGCTGATTTAGTCCTAACTGACGGCCCAGAAGCATTTCATGAAAAAAAAAGAGAACTCCCAAGACCATTCCAACATCCTCAGCGAATTTCTAATACTCGAATCAAAAATTATTCGAAAAAGTTTTTTAAGAGTCAAAGAGCAATTGTAGAAACCTTTAGAGAGACCTGGAATTAGCAAGTACAGTTTTTCTATTACAATAACAAGTAACACACTCACCAACAGTGTTCTCCATGCCAACTAGACTCCAGTGCTCAAGATAAAGCATGTTGAAGCTTATTTTGCATTTGCTGGACAAACCGATGAAATAATAGGAGAATATAGTCTGATCAGATGAAATCAGAAATCAGCTCTTTGGCTGTCCTTGCTCACACGAGGCCGGGATAAGGAGTAGCACCACACATCATACCAACAGTGATCACTGGTGGTGGGAACATCATGTTTCAAGGCTGTCTTTCAGGAAATAGTGCGTGCAGACTTCATATTTTATTTATATTTATACAAGTAAATATAACTGAGACACAATTTATCATTATCAGTGTGACCTGTTTTAAATACACATTCAAAACAGCAGTATCTTAAACTATAGTCAGTACAATTAACTAAAACAATAAAACTGCTAATAAAATATAGTTCTATGTACTGAAAAAAACATTAAATGTAAGAAAAGCATGTAATCAGGTGATGTAGTTACTCTGCTTAGGTGACATGTAGAAAGTTAGATACACTGGTAGTGAGCTGATAAATGGTTCATAAATTAAAACATATCAATGTGACAGTTTGTGTTTGGAGAATTAAAGCCAGTTAACCAGAAAAGAAAGAATAAATATAGAAACAAAAGCTGTTTCTGCCACTGATGGTAGTGGCAGAAACAAAAAAATCACACCTAAGCAATGAATGCAACTAGTCTCTCCATACAGGAAACATATTTAAGTTGTCATCACAAAAAAAGGCTTTTCTACTAAGACCCCAACCCCCCGAAAAGTGTGTATGTCATCCTCTATAGCGTGCCGCCTTTGGCAGTAAATCCTGCCGCCTATATCAAAAACTGCCACTGATTACCATCAACACCATCAGGCAAAACAGATGTGGTACAGTAAAGTTATGAATTTGAACAAAGGTTTTAAGTTCATTTTCTAGACAAAAATCTAATTAAAAGCACAGTGAATTCTTATCAAAGAAAAATAAAAAGCTCCTACGTTTAAAAATGTATAGTCGACCTAACATTTACCATCAGCAGGTGTTCTTCTTTTGTGTGTGTGTGTGTGTGTGTGAGGGGGAGGGGGGGGGGGTTCAAACTGATCTCTGGGTGTGCTCGTCAAACCTTCTTCAGCCAGCCTTATTTCCCTACTGTGTGTTAAAGTATGTGTGTTTGTAAAAGGTTTACATGTGTTGAGAATTGGCGCTACATAAATAAAACTGAATTGAATTGAACTGAAAGTTTAGCCATGTTGGTGGAATGGCACAAGACAAGCCATCGCCCATATTATTTTTAACTGCATGTCTCCATGGAAACCAGTGCATATGCAGGGAGGGAGGTGATCTCCTGCTGAGCGTGTGTTGAGGAAGACTCCCTCCGCTGGTCATGCTGTGACTGTAAGTGTGTCCGCAGATGTATGTGTCTTGTTTAGGTGGGGATCTTATTTCTTAATTAAGTCATGCAAAATAATCGGTATTTCTACTAGTATGTTACAAGTCTTTCACGTGAGCCTGTATGTCTGCTGACAAAGACAGCTGAATATATAGACAGGGAGAAGAGGGAAGAAACGAGCTTCTGAGGCAAAAATGTTGAAAGTTTGAAACTTTTATTTTGCTATGAATGTTAGCATATTCTGCAATCATGGTGGATCATTTAAGCAATTGTCTTGTTTTTTCTTTCATGTACAGTATAAGTCATTATTTGTTTTGTGGAAACAATTGTCTCGCCCTTTTCCTCTTTTCTTCAGAAATGATGATTATTGACAATAATTAATCATTTAATGTCTTACCCTGTCATAAGTGGATTGTTACAGTCACTATCTCAGTGTATTAATTCTACCTTCCAAAGCCACCTCAGGCCCTGTTTATAAGGCATTTAGTGAAAATGGAAAATATTTGTTGCATTTCTACTGTGTACATGACAACGGCTCACGTTTTCTCTGAAAACAGTGCAAATTGAAAACAGATGCTCTGAAAACATCCTGGTCAACGTTTTCTTCTAAACAAGAAAACTGAATCTTGCTATATGGGGAAGCCCTGGCACGTGTGCAATATGACTGCAATCAGTAGAAATGAATGTGCATGCACACAGCATAATGGATGCCGACCAGTTTAAAACCCACAGAAGTACAAGTTATCAACAATTACAATGCATAGTGCATAGTGCTGTTTTTGCAACTGACTCTAATGAATATGACAATGGTTCTCCAACAAAGTGCTCACTGTCTACCTCGTTTTTTTAAGCAGGTAGTGTCTGTACGCCCGCGCAGGCTGTTAAGTTTCAAAGAACAAACCGGCTACTATTGGCGGGCAGGGGATTTACCCCTTTCTCACGTTTCTTCTTGAGTCGTGTGCGCGGAGATCGTTGTCATGTAGATGTGTTTAACAGAAACACATCTACATGAAAAAATAATCCCGGTTTCCAATGGAAGGCATGACAACATTTTAGGCTTAATTTTACGGTTTTGTGACAAGTGTGTTATAACTTACCGCTGGGGAAATATTTTTATAATAGTCGTTATTGATCATAAACTGGAATTAGTGGTTTATAAATAGTTTAGAAACAACCACGCAACTTTTGAGGCAATGGTTCATGCGAAGACTGTTATTTTCCGACTTCGTGCAGTAGCTACTTGTGCTTCAGTGCAAACTAGCGTAAACGTAATCGGGGACAATGAGGACAGATTTAGCTCGGTCATTTTTTAATTTAGCTCCTTTTCTACACATAGCCATAGCTTCCTAACATGTCTGGTAAAAAAAAAAAAAAAAAAAAAAGAAATACAAATAAATGTTGCTGTTGTGTTAGGTAACCTTTAAATTACATAACTATATTCTTTTTCCACCACCAGGGGGTGGTGCAGCCCACAGAGCCACCACTTCTTGAGCTAATGAGCAAAGCACCTTATGATGTACCTAAAAAGAGTGGGTCCGCTGTGGCGTTTTTTAATATATTCGGGTGCATCGCTATTTAATATAAATTTCATCAATACTAAAAAATTTTTATATTATTAATAAACCATGCAATCTGGAGAAAAGACATGTTCTGTAAAATCCAATGAAACATGTAATTCTCAAAGATTATGAGACCGCTACAATTATGCAAACTTTAAATCATTATAATTAAAGGTTTATTCCATCAGGTGCACATGATCAGAACATTGTTACTCAGCATTTTAAAGATGTGTCCTCCTTTAAACCTCCGCCATTAAGTCTGGTGCTCCTGAATGTTGAAGTGAAAGTGAAAACCCTGGTGAGATCAAACGAATTGCCTGAGGCCTTCAGAAAGAAGGTTGTTGTATGTGTGTTAATGAGACTTTAAAATAAATTTGAAAGCCAGACCACTGTAAACAGTCTTCAAGTAGAGGATATTCAAAACAACCATTAACATGCCCAGATCTGGTCACCTAAGCAGGTTCACCCTTAAATCAGACTGCAAGATGCTTGAAGAAGTCTCCAAAAACCCAAAAATGACATCCAACAACAGGCTCTGTCTGAAATTGAGAGACCGCACAGCCTTAACTCTCATTTCCAGAAGGAAACCTTTACTGTCTAAAGAAAAACAAATAGGCCAGACTAAAAATTTCCAAAATATTTTGTAATAATGTTCTTTGGACAAATGAGTCTGAAACCGAAATATTTGGACACCAGAAGAGAGGACATGACCTAAACCAAACAAACTTCCAGGAAAAGAGCCTCAGCAGTGAAGCATGGAGGTGGAAGCGTCATGAATTGGGAATACTTTGCTAGAGCAGAACCTGCTCAGCTCACCATCATAGAATCCACTCTGTATCAGAGGGTATTTGGGGAAATTGTGAGGGCATCTGAACAAAAACTGAGGTTGAAGCAGAACTTCAACATCACAATAACCCCCAAAATACTGGTAAATCCAACAAGGACTGACTGAGAATTAAGAAATGGCGAGTACTGTGGCAGTCCTTGATCTCATTGAGATGCAGTGGGGTGACTTCAAATGAACTGTCCTTGTGAGACACCTTGTAAACATCTCACAGCTGATAGGGAGGAGTGGGATAAACTTTCATCAAATCAGTGTCAGAGATTGGTAATGGTTACAAGAAGCATCTCATTAAAGTTATTTCAGCTAAAGGGAGTAAGACTAGCTATGAGGGTGTAGGGTGTCCTAACGTTTTGCCCAGATAGAAAATGCATTTTTGTTGATAATTTCTGTATAATTAATAATAACTTACCTTTCAAAAGGCAGAAATATATATTTCAGAATATTCATCACATGGTCCCTATTTCTTCACAACTTTATTTACAGATTAACTGTTATTACAATTTCATCGAAATGTGGTCTATGGTAGTCTATAAAACTGCAATAATATAACTATTTGGGATACAGTAATGCTAAACATTTGGTACCTGACATCATCAGTCACCAAAACTTTATGTATGTTTACATTGGATCAAAGAGTTTAAAGTGTCTTAGGTTTGTGTTAGATGAGGACATTCTTCTATCGTTTTATAAGCCATCCAGCAGAACTAAGTGAGCATAGTTGTTTCTATGGAAACAACTTAAAGATTAAAGCTGTGAAGAGTGAGCCAGAGCGATTCCCATAAAGCCTTCTGCCCGGGGATGTCAGGAGAAGAAAGAGAAGAGAAACAGACAGAGTGTGGCACAGAACAAGATGAGTGTATCTCGTCTGTTTGCTGAGTTCGGTGTATTTGGTCACTTTATGGTGGGGATTTGTAGAGAGGCAGATCCTTCGCTGACAGAAACACAACAGAGTTCTACTTGCTTTAAGAGTTGTTGCATTGACTCTAATTCCCTCACTGGAAACCATTAAATACATATACCCTAATTCTGACATAAGTTAAACCATAACCCTCACCTTAAGAAAACAATGTGATTTCTTACTAGTCCTATTGTTCTAGTTGTATTTAATTTAGATTACTTTAAAACTGTGAGGCTCACATTAGAAATCAGGGGCTCCTTTGGCAAAACTTTTCTTTGCTTTCATTCTTTTATACATCCATCCATTTATTCATTCTTTTTTTCAGGACTGCAGTGGTACTCAAGGATTTCCCAGCTATTAGCAATCAAAAAGTAAGAAGAGAAAAAAACCTGTACTGGTTGCGAGTCCATCACAGTGACATACGTAGAGACACTATTGAGAAAAAGCCACTACTCATATATATTAATTGCCTAAATTAACCTTCCATGCATATTTAAGGACTAAGTTAGAAAACTTTGACACCAAATCAATATCCACACGTATGGGGAGAGAATGCAGTCTCCAAATTGAAAGGCCCCAGATGTGATCTGCAGCTTTTTGCTCCTGCTCGAAATTAGTAACTATTAAATATAAATACAAAAAGCATTAAGTGGGGCAACCCAATCAACTAGAAGTATTTGATTATGATTTACCGGTCCATATCCCGTAAATATGCAATACAATGAAAAACGTCAGTACATGCTGTGTTTTCAAGCAAAACAAGCTAAACACAAAGCTACATCACTGCAACTGTCTAATAATAACTGTCAGGCAATTACAGGCAACTACAGTTAATATATTGAATATGGAATATGAAAACAAAATCGTTAAAAAAAAAGAAAAAAAATGTAACTTGCCAAAAAAGATTAAATGTAAAGTAAAGTGAGTATAAAAAAAGTCCAGTGGGCTTGATTCCCTTCTTGCATTGAATTGCTACATGAACAATTTGAACAAAAATATGTCAAAAAGACATGCATTGTATATATTGCTAGCACTGTCCTAAACAAACAAGTATAGCTATGACAAATTAGAATCCTAAGACATGGTTGCTTAACCTGAGCAAAGAAGTTTTTGTTCTCCAAAGGGTGGCGATTAAATATATGTACAATGCATATGAATATTTTGAATCAAAAAATGTCTCAAATGTTTGCACACATAGACACACAAATCTTTAATTACACCAAGGTCTCTCCTGCCATTCTCTGTGTCATTTGATTCATTTGCATGTATTCTCTTTTTGGATTCAATGTATGTATTTCCCATGTCCTCCACGCTCTCTTGTCTTCCCCACTCACTCAGTCAGTCCCTTCTTCCCCCTCCCCCTGGGTGATGCTAGTGCTATTGTCAGGCTGGAGCTGAAAGCAGCCAATCGTGTGGTTCTGCGCTGAAGAGCTCTGGGGTGATGTTAGGCAGTTTCATGCTCATACGATGAGCTTTGCCAAATGTAGGTCATGCTTCTCCTCTCACTCTCGCTCTCTTACTCTCACTTTTACTCACACACATGCACAAGCACAAATCTCTTCACCCTGTCATTGATGCACATGCACACACACACAGACACTGTCACATCCACACAGAGGGACTAGATAAAGAAGCATGTATTTTCATCATATAAGCACACAAAGCTTGCTATAGACAGCCAAATGTGTACTTAACAACAGAAATAAATGTAAAATTCCCTCAATCTCAAACACGGTAACACTGCTCTGTGACAACACTCTCACCTGTTCGGTAACAAATGACGTGTCCATCTATTGGATGATGAATAAAATGATGGGTTACTTCTATGATATAGTAAAAAAACAAATCTGTTACATAAAAAGATTGAAACTCACAGAGAAGTGAAAAAACTTGTTATGCCTTTTCCTGAACTCTTGTTGAATCGCTTCGGTCTGTGCAGCAGAATAGCTAAGGATAAACTTTGATTTATTATTAGCAATAGTTTTAGATAGACTGAGGGTATCAAACTAATTTTTCTAGCTTAATCTCACCAAAACTCAGATCAATATTCAATCAGTCAGATGAATGTGAAAAAAGCCCCACTTTGAATGAAAGTTTTATTATTCACCAGTTTTATTTTTCTCATATTTCTCACCAACACATTTCCCTCTGCTCTCAGCTGCTACAGTTTCTTCTCTCTTCAACTCTCAGAGTAACATAAAGTGAATTGCCTCTGGTTCAATAATAATGAAATGTTATCAAAGAATAACAGCTTATTTGCTAAGACTGTTGATAAAAATGTTTGGCACTCAGGTTTAAGACTCTACAAACACCACATCTGAATTTCAAGCTTTCTCTTTTTATGCTATGTTAACACCGTTTCCTATCTTGCCATGTATGCTGTCCTTTTGAAAAACACATTATGTGGGTCTAAATGTAAAAAAGTCCTGTCACGTTGTTGCCACGTGTGTTGTGATCAGTTGGGTGGAATTCACAGTGTTTTGTTGCATCATGACCAGTACATTATTTATTTGTGACGTCAATGTCACAGACACCTTGTCTGTCTCAAATGACCACCTGTGAATATAATTTCAATGCTCTATGAGTGCCCCCAAGTGGTCAGATAATTATTAGCTAAATCAATCAGTAAGGGGTGGCATAAATTTCCTTTTTCACTTTTAACAATCACTGTATTCTAGTGAGTAATGTGCTTGCATACTGTGTTGTGAGATTAAGTGATGTCGGTATGCTATGTGACGGTGACATAGATTTTGTAGCAGTAGTACATATGTGCATTATACATGATGTGTGAGAGCTGTGGTGCTCATTCACAGTGGCCGTCAGGTGCCAACGCACTGTAAATGGCTAAACCTGCTGCAAACACAAGTGAGGAATACTCCAAAACACACAAACACAAAAAACAAATCCAACAGAAGAACCCTGCAAAAGAAAAATGCTGCAATCACAGTAAATAGAGAACAGTAAAAAACAACAAAACAAATGTATAGGAAATATGCTGCAAATAGCAAAACCAACAGCAAGTTAAGAAAAGCTGCAAACTCCTCCCACAAAACGAAAGTGTGCCAGACCACAAGGGGGAGTCAACTACCATGTCATATCAGACCAGACCCTTAGTAAAGACATTAACAGGATGCCCTGAAAAAACTTGGAGGGAAGAAAGATAAGGTTTCCTTCATAACTTTTTTTAAAAAGTGGTCAAATTTTTTTTTTTACAATATTAAAGAACAGCATCATATATATGTTGATAATATTAGTGGTTGACTCCCCCTAGTGGTCTGGTGCACTTCCGTTTTGTGGAGCGAGTTTGCAGATGTTCTTTCTGTAACTTGCTGCTGTTTTTGGTATTTGCAGCATATTTCCTTTACATTTGTTTTGTTTGTTTTTTCTGTGATTGCAGCATTTTCCTGTTGCCTTTGTTTTTGTGTTTTGGAGTTTGCATCAATTATGTGTTTGCAGCACGTTTAACTATTTACTGCAAGTTTGCGCCTGTTAGCAATCATACTCATGTGGCAGAGTTTTTCAACTTGTCCAAGAAAAGGTGTGGCGGGCAGAGATCAAATAACGTATGCTACAGTGTTAAATGAGTAGCAACCAGTGGTTTATTCATCAATTCCTGTTTCAAAAACCTGTATTTAGCATTGTAATAATGCAACAAATGGCTGAGTCCAGTAGTCTCTGTCCAGAACTTTGGTATTTTGCATAGCAGTCATTGAAAAAAGTAAATCTGGCTTAGCTTTATTAAAATGCTTAACAAATCAAAAACAAAAAAATAATATCATGAAAGGGCTGCACGGAAGCGTATTTGGTAGCACTGTTGCCTTGTAGCAAGGAGGCATTGGGTTTGAATCCTGGCCTTTCTGCATTGAGTTTCTCTCCGGATACTCTGACTTCCTCCCACAGTCCAAAAACATGACTGTTAGGTTAATTTGTCTGTCTAAATTGCCCTCAAGTATGTGTGTGTGTGTGTGTGTGTGTAAGGTTATTTCTTCTGTGTGTCTCAGTGTTGCCCTGTGATGGATTGGTGACCTGTCCAGGGAGTACTCTGCATCTCACCCAATGACTGGAGATGGACACCAGCCCCCGTGCAACCCTGCAAGGACAAGTGGGTATAAACAATGGATGAATGGATAGATGGATGGATAGTTATTTTAAATGCATGGTGTAGAGTAATTTGTTTGATAAAAGTACAATTTTACATTTCAAATGCGTTAGGAGCATCAATTTGAAAAAAGAGCAAACAGTTAATATGTTTATTATTGTAAGTGACAATTCAAATATTTGGTATTTGCTAATGTCTCCAAGTCAAGTCTCTTTCAAACTGAATTAATATTGCACCATGAGCTTTTAACAAATATGAAGCCTCCACAAAGCACACACACTCACACACACACACACACACACACACACACACACAGGGAGAGAGCCCCTCCTCAGAGAGAGCATCATTTCTACATCCCTGGGTTGCCACAGCTAAGGTTGACCTATTTTTGTCCAGACGTCTCCCTCTCTTTTAGTCTTTCTCTTTGGTTTACTCGCTCCAGCCCCATAATTCACCCTGCTTAATAATTCACTACAGCTTTATAAGCCTCTGTTCGCTAAACAAAGGACTTGAAAAAACAACAACAGTTTTATCAGACTCATTTAGGCTTAAGGAAATAATTGTTAGAGACAACAAGGGGACAATAATATAACGTATCAATTTACTGTCACCACATGATATTTTTCGCTTTTCAGGGGGTAACAAAAGGAGACCAACACTGGAATAAACATGTTTCCATTTGTTTGGTGTTGTTGTAAAACCAGAGATTATTTGCAACTCTGCAGAGTGCAGTACAGTCCAATGTGATTGGACGGCTGGATTGGGAAAAAACCAATGAGGGTAGCGGGAGCAGGAAAGCAGGCACAGTTATTATTCTGGTGCTGATGCTGGCACACCCTGTAGCCTTATGTGTCCATTCAAGACAGCATCTTGGTACTCTGCTCTACTTTTACCACAACATGCCTCTCTTTTTTTTCTTTTCTTTACATAAAAAAATGCCTCTGAAGTTGATATATTTACACTTAATGTCTGTGCACTATGAGCCCTTGAAACAGAAGTCAAATTCCTTCTTTGTGCATTCAATTGGCCAATAAAGCTGATTCTCTCTGTGTGTGTGTGTGTGTGTGTGTGTGTGTGTGTGTGTGTGTGTGTGTGTGTTTGCATGTCTGTCTAACCTTGTGTGGGTCAATCTCTGACGGAACACCAACATTGTGTAGACATTATACCCAGTCCAATGGGGAAAGATGTTATTTGGGTTAATGGTTAGGTTTAGTACTGTTGAATACAAAGTAACATCTGTATGTATGTGCATCTTTCAAAACAAAAACAATCATTAGCTGAAGTAATTTTTTTTTCTGTCAGGATATCTACTCCCAGCATATCATGGCATTACCTTGAAGTGACTTTTAATGTCAAAATGACATGTTGGTGTGAGAAGATTTAACTGCAGAAACACTTACAGAGTTTGAGAAGCCCAACAGAGTAATGTTTTGACTGCAACATTACCTAAAACCCTTTCAGGGAAAATACAAACTGATTATGTGTTGAAATGTGAGATTTTATGCTGCTTCCACTCACTGCAGCTCTGTTTTACATAGCTTGTAATGGAAAATTAGGTTTTTTTGAATATTATTTTCTGATCTGAATTTTTGTCAGGTAGGCGGGGCTCGTCACAGAGCACTTTTAAACTCCTGGGTAGGATGCCTGGCACTAATCTACAATCTAGTAAATCCCTGACTTCCTGCTTATTGTGAACAAATCTCCATGTAAATCTTCATTGCATGAGTTAGCATAAAAAGTGGAAAGTTTGCTATCACTACTTCTGTTGTGGCTATTGAATTAGATGTTGCTGCCTAAATATGACCCCCCCTTCTGACATCATTACCACCTTTATTTATTTTATAGATTTCAACTTTGGACATGGACTGTCACAATCTACTTCCCTGAAACCCCATTAAATTATATTTATGGTATAGGAGTGCAACTTTAAGGTAGACACAGCTGCTTGGTTTTGTAACTGGTCTTGGCTGACATAAACCTGTAAAAAAGTGTTCCGGCCATCAATTGCTGTTGTTGTTCAATATTTCTTGATATTATTATGGCATCTTGCAACCTGCTGTTACTTTAGCTAGACACCAACCTTTGGTAAAATTTGATCTGTGGGCTGCAGCACTGCATAAACAAAAACAAGGCTTGGAATAAAAACACAATTCCAACCAGCCCATGTGACTTTAACATCACAGTAAGGCTGAAACAATTAATTGGATTAATTGTGATTTTTTTCGATTATTGAAAATATGCTAAATTAATTTAGTAATTGGGCAGGACAGTAATCAAGCTAATACTGTACAAAAAATATATACATTTAGAATTTAAGATGAAAAGCCTTATTTGTCTGTAAATGTGCTCTATCCAGAACTCCTCAGGGGGCATAGTGTTAGCTTCACCTGGTTCAAATTCTGTGCAGAAATATCCAATTAGCACCTTTTGCTATTACTATGCTATTATTAATCAATTAATTGAAAAAATAGTCAACAAATTAATCAATTAGCAAAATAATAGTTAATTGCAGCCCTATATCACAGCAATGGCCCAATAATGTTAAATTATCCAGATAGTTCACTTACCTCAAGATGCTTTAAACTAAAAGTGAAGGCATCCTCTATTGTCTGACTAATTTGGCTAATATTTACCTGAGGGCACTCATTGAGTATTGAAGTTTAATTCTCAGATGGTCAGTTGACCCTTTTATAATAATAATAATAATAATTAAGAGTTAAATCATAGAAACGTAATGTTTCCAGCCACAATGTCCTGAAAACACTGAATTCCACCCTATTGATTCCTGTATACATGCACTTTTCAGAGGTGTATCAAATGGAACTCATACTCAACATCGACACCCTCACCTTATCATGTTTAAACCCATGTGACATATACAGGGGTTGGACAATGAAACTGAAACACCTGGTTTTAGACCACAATAATTTATTAGTATGGTGTAGGGCCTCCTTTTGCGGCCAGTACAGCGTCAATTCATCTTGGGAATGACATATACAAGTCCTGCACAGTGGTCAGAGGGATTGTAAGCCATTATTCTTGCAGGATAGTGGCCAGGTCACTATGTGATACTGGTGGAGGAAATCGTTTCCTGACTCGCTCCTCCAAAACACCCCAAAGTGGCTCAATAATATTTAGATCTGGTGACTGTGCAGGCCATGGGAGATGTTAAACTTAACTTTCATGTTCATCAAACCAATCTTTCACCAGTCTTGCTGTGTGTATTGGTGCATTGTCATCCTGATACACGGCACCGCCTTCAGGATACAATGTTTGAACCATTGGATGCACATGGTCCTCAAGAATGGTTCGGTAGTCCTTGGCAGTGACGCGCCCATCTAGCACAAGTATTGGGCCAAGGGAATGCCATGATATGGCAGCCCAAACCATCACTGATCCACCCCCATGCTTCACTCTGGGCATGCAACAGTCTGGGTGGTACGCTTCTTTGGGGCTTCTCCACACACCGTAACTCTCCTGGATGTGGGGAAAACAGTAAAGGTGGACTCATCAGAGCACAATACATGTTTCACATTGTACACAGCATAAGATTTGCGCTCCTTGCACCATTGAAACCGACGTTTGGCAT
This sequence comes from Girardinichthys multiradiatus, assembly GCF_021462225.1. Classification (NCBI taxonomy): domain Eukaryota; kingdom Metazoa; phylum Chordata; class Actinopteri; order Cyprinodontiformes; family Goodeidae; genus Girardinichthys; species Girardinichthys multiradiatus. The sequence goes on from NC_061797.1 coordinate 18,731,034, forward strand.
TGGCATGAGTGACCAAAGGTTTGGCTATAGCAGCCCGGCCGTGTATATTGACCCTGTGGAGCTCCAGACGGACAGTTCTGGTGGAAACAGGAGAGTTGAGGTGCACATTTAATTCTGCCGTGATTTGGGCAGCCGTGGTTTTATGTTTTTTGGATACAATCCAGGTTAGCACCTGAACATCCCTTTCAGACAGCTTCCTCTTGCGTCCACAGTTAATCCTGTTGGATGTGGTTCGTCCTTCTTGGTGGTATGCTGACATTACCCTGGATACCGTGGCTCTTGATACATCACAAAGACTTGCTGTCTTGGTCACAGATGCGCCAGCAAGACGTACACCAACAATTTGTCCTCTTTTGAACTCTGGTATGTCACCCATAATGTCGTGTGCATTTCAATATTTTGAGCAAAACTGTGCTCTTACCCTGCTAATTGAACCTTCACACTCTGCTCTTACTGGTGCAATGTGCAATCAATGAAGACTGGCTACCAGGCTGGTCCAATTTAGCCATGAAACCTCCCACACTAAAATGACAAGTGTTTCAGTTTCATTGTCCAACCCCTGTATATTTTTCAAAATTCCAGCATGCATGGCAAGATACAAAACAGCAGTGAGTAGCTTAAAGAGGACATATGATGCTTTTAGATTCTTCATCAGAGGTTCTGATGCTGGGGGACGGTGTAATGAATTGTGTGGGTTAATACACCAAACATCCGAACCGAACTTATTCTCTTTTAGGGTAGGCATACTTGAGCTTAGACTGCAAAATCGGAGCGGGAAATAAAAACAGTGGATGCACAAAATTAAACAGCTGGAAGTCAATAATCTTGCTTAGCTGTTCCACTGTAAATACTATGACGTAACAGTTAAAGGATAGAGAAAACTGAACGGACAGAAAAATATGACCCAAACAGAATATAAAGATATCTCCACACCTGGAGAGACTAAATTCAGCTTTTTCTGCACTCCTACAGACTCCAAGTACACAACAAAATGTATTTAAGGGCTAAAAATGTGGATTTTGCAAGATATGTCCCTTTTAACAGGAAAACATTAAGACACAGATGCCAATGGCTTCTTCCAAAACTATTTCTTTTGAACAATATTATTTCCATATGGGGCACCTCCATTGTCCGATCACCTCTATTTAATATTTTCTACGATGAAATCACCAACAGAGCAGGAGTGTGTCATGTTTTAGTCTTATCAATGTGACAGAGAGAGTGAGTCTCCTCCAAGAATCCAGGCCTTATTGCTCTTCTCCTACAATCTGCCCCTTCATGTACATGACATACTCTGTCACTCAGTGTCATGCTCACACACAAATATACACAGCACTCTGCAATGGTGGCACTTTCCCAACCTTCTACCTTCTTTTGCTAGTCTTGCCCTTCCACCTTTCAAACTATTATTTCCTAAATGTTCTTTATTCCCTCTGTACAGTTTTTTCTCAGTAGCTTCTACGACCAAATTACACAAATTCATCATTAATCCTCTTTTCTGTGTTTTTGTCTGAGAAAGTATTGGTAGCTCTCAGACAATCATCAACAAACATAACATCTACTGAAATAATGCAAACAGAAATTGTAACAACAATGTTGAAATGAGTGTACTGAAATATTTCAATATTTCAAACTATGGCTATTTATCTGATGTTTTTGGTCAACTACAGAGAGATCATTGTAAAAGAGTGCAAGTGCAGCAATCTTATTTTTTTTATGTGACCAGACATCTCAAAACCCTTCATGCAATGGAAAAGGCCACAGGGTAGAATTTGATTATGGCTGAGACAAACACAGTTCTGTGACCTGAGTTACAGACAGCAAACGGGGATTTAATTTATTAAGGGAAAAACTATCCAAACCAACCTGTTTCTGCGATTAAAAATAATTATATATCTTGTTAAATCATGAATAACCCATGATTAACTATTTATTTTATTCAGTTTCCCTAAGCTATACCAGGCCTGATTACTACCTGACCTGTAGAAGCATAAAGCCTAAAAGACAGAAAAAAGCAACACATCAAGATCTGATTTAAAGAAACCCAACAGATGAAAAACAAACTTGGTGACATCTATCATTCTAAACAGGGTCACAAAGCAATTTCTAAGGCTTTGGCACTACCGTGAATTACAATGAGAGACATTTTTCAAAAAAGGGAGAAACCATTTTTGTTCAAGGAGAGGCTGGTCTACCAAAATCACCCCAAGGGTGCACAACAATTCACCCAGGAAGTCACAAAGGAACACAGAACAACATCTGAAGCACTGCCTCAGGTAAGGTCAGTGTTCATGATTCAACAATAAGAAAGAGACTGGGCAAAAATGTCATCTATGATAAAGTTCCAACACCAAAACCACTGAACAAAACAAATACACAGGACCTTCACACATTTGCCAAAAATATTCTTGATGGTCCTCAACACTTGGACAAATGTTCTTTGGACAGACAAGACAAAAGTGGAACTTTTATGCAAGGTCTACATCCCATTACAAGTGGCGTAAAACTAACACGACATTTCAGAAAAATAACTTTATATTCACAGTTAAACATGGTAGTATCATGGTCTGGGGGGTGCTTTGCTGCATCAGGAATGGGATGAATTTCTGTAATTAATGTAACCATGAATCCTGCTCTGTAGCAGCAAACCCTAAAGGAGACTATCAGGCCATCAGTTTGTCCCCATAAGATCAAACACATTTCAAATATGTAACAGGACAGTGATCCACTGCACACCAAACAGTACACATCTGTCTCAAATAAAAGAAGGTTTTGGAGCGGCCTAGTCGAAGTCTAGACTGAAATCCATTGAGATGCTGTGTGTTTGTTTATGCTCAAAAACCCTCTAATAGTTGAATCAAAATGATTCTGCAAAAAGAATGGGCAAAAAGTCTTGCACAGCCAGGTAAAAGTATCATGGTCAGTTATCAAAAATGAATGATGACAGTTGTTGCTGCCAAAGAAAAGCTGCTCTTTGTATTAACCTAGGTTATCTTTGTTGGATGTTAAAATTTGTTTGATGGTCTGAAACATTCAGGTATGGCAATAAAGAGAAAAACATGAGCATGTGGGACAAGTACTGCAAATGGTTAATATTCACAGTTTTCTTGAATAATACTCCCAACACTATTTTTCATCACTTACGGCCATCATAAACACTGAGCAGTCACAGAGCCACATTACCATTTGAGATCTCTGAAGATTCAAATAGTCCAGTGATCCCAAGTTACATCATCTATTGGTGCATTTTAGAAATTACTGCTCATTCTTGCATGGTTGCATTTCTGTTCAGCTGGTGTACACAATCCAACATTTATAAATCGTGAACACAAGCTAAAAAAACAACAGTATCTGATCACCAAACACAAATTTATATGGTCAGTGAACACGTGACTATGAAGTACGGGAAGTAAAATAAATATTGACAAACCAAGTAATCCAGACATAAGGGAAACTCTGTAAGAAGTAAAAGAAATAGGTATCACAGGGAAACAGCTTTAAACACAAATACAGAAATGTATCACTTTTTTGGTAACATAGTCAAAACTTTTGTGGTGACTGTGGCTCAGTGGGATGAGTAGGCCTAGTCATCTTGCAATCTGAAAGTTGTGGGTTCAACTCCAGCTTCCTCCTGCCACATATCGATGTTAATACCAGGTTACCTACTGATCTGCATATCGGTGTATGTCCTAGTCATTTTTGAGTGCAATTGGGTGGATGTGGCTTTAGTGTAAAGCACTTTGAGTGGTTGGTATGACTGAAAGGTGCTAAATACGTTTAGACTATTTAAAATGTCTCCTGTATGGAGAAACCAGTCACATGCGTTGCTCAGGTATCATTACGACCCATTATTTCACACAAATTGTCTCCAAATGTTGGCTGTGTGTTTGGGACTATTGTCCTTCTCGGAAGTCCACATTTGTTTAGGTTGGTTTTTTTTCAAGAGAAATAACAGATCGTGCAGGTAAAGTTTTAGAACCATTTCTAGAGATCGACCAGGTTGTAGGATATCTCAAGTACTAAGCTGCTTCAGCATGCCATTTTCTTTTGAGTGTTTCACATATGTTTTTAAATGGACTTGTTCTCAAAATGACAGGGCATGGAACAGAAAATGTTATGCAAATGAAGCTTTCAAGTATTTGCCAATTACTTATCTCAATAGAAAGTTCTTGTTTTGAACAATAAAAATAATTTTAATCCACCATCAGTTGCTTGAAGGTTTCTATGTTTACGCCTAGAAAAATACAGAATCTACAATCAGTAGGAAAGTGAGGGTTTACTGTGACTTTTTTTAAATAAATGTTGACAGCAAAATATTTATAAGATAAACTAGCTGACCTTACTGTTACAGCTGTTGTGCCAACACTATCACAATCTGTCAGCAAATACTTGGTCACAGGAATTTTTTACCATACTGAATCTATTTTTCAGTGTAATAGAAGCGTGGCAGCAAAGTTGGGGTATGACGGGTTTGCTAATTTTTTTATCTTCCTGGTATAAGCCTGAATTCAAACTCATCTAAATGTCTTGTATTTTCATCTGAGAGATCAAACTTAGACATAATTTTCACTGGAAAAGAATATTACATATAAACTATTTTGAATTTGAAATATTTTGAATCCTTCATGATGAACATTCTAAGCAGCTGTAATACCAGCCGTTCTAAGTTCGAAACTGCTGCAGATCCTGCTTCTCCTACAAAAGCACAATAATGAGATAAGTGTCAGTTTTACCAAGTCTGTTTAAAGTGAAGTTAAGCAAAGTATTTCCACTAAATCTGTTTAAAGGCTTCGAAACCCTTGTACCCACTACATGTTTCTCTGTCTTTTTGGGGGATCCAGTATATGCCTCTTCCCTTAAAACATGACTCTGATGCCTTTGTCAACAAACATGAACTGAGGGCTTAAGTAAATAATATCCAAACTTATATTGAGTTTCTTATGCTTACCAGTTTGTTGTTACTGTGTAACTGTGCTTCAGGCAGGGAGTCTGCAAGTGGGTTTGCAGATAGCCTACAACCAAGATAAGCAGAAGAATGAAACTACTGCTTCATACATCGTCACTTTAAACTTTTCCTTCAGACCATGGTAGACGTAACAATCGCTGAAATAACACCAAAAATATTGTCGTTTATTCCCGTTAGTGATTATTTAGTCAGCCATGGGGCCTAAACTAAAACATGATTGTATTAAAAAGGAAGACAAACCCCACAGTGCCTTGTGAGGAGCTGCAATTGTAAGTGTTGCCTTAAGAGGCTGCGCATCAGTAACAATGTCAGACTAATTTTACTTTTTGACAACTAATACAGGAATATATGTTACTGTGAGCAGTTGTATTGAAATTTCACCACATTATTCTCCAGCTCATGAGGAAAGAAAGAACTGAATAGATGTAAATACGCTGATGACAAAATCCTGTGTGAACTAAACTTAGAACTAGAGGTGAAGTTGTAAACTACTGTAAAGCTAAAGCATCAAACGTTTTAGGAAACTAAAGACAGGGATTTAGTCTAAAAGAAACAGTAATAAAACAAAAAGAGTTAGTTTAAATGTTTATGTGATGTTCTCTAAAGTTATTATCAGTAAAAGTTTTGCTACTTTTGTTAAAAAGATGTCATGTGAGCTTTTTGGAAATTTAATTTAATTTATCAGACTGGTGAAAGCCAACCTCTGGTCAGATATACACAGTCTGTTTTAGCTGATTTTAGCTATTTAAATCAACTCCAAATGAAAGTGATAATCTTATGAGTGGGATATAAGCCACATATTAACAGATAATAAAAGTTTCCTTTTTCACAAGAGGGGTGTTTTTTTGTACAACAAAGTGCTTCCATACAGCTACTGTGGTGTCAGTCACATACATAGCAATAATTCCACTAAAATTATTGTACTTATGGTATGTTGAGTGTTGTAAAACAAATAACAGTTTTGGATAGAGACACCATATCAGCAAATACCTAATCAAAATAATTCAGATTGGAGTCAGGGATAGAAAAGCCTGATCAGATTGTCTCTAGTCAGTGCACAGAAGTTTGATTTGATCCACTTTAAAAATCACAAACTCTGAAGAGATTTTTGTCACATCAGCAGGAAACATGAAGTATTTCATAATAGGCTCAGTGTAAATTTAAACCAGGCTTCTGTTAACCTGTGTTTAGTTTCATGAAAAACTTACTCAACACTGAGTAACTGTTAGAAATAAGAAAGTTGGAGAAGAACTAACTTAAACAGCATATGCAATTAACCATAAAACACATTGTAGTGCACCCAAAATACAAAAGTGGATCCAGTTCATTATATTATGTAACCAATTATTTTGGAATTAATAGCACTCACCTGGATTCACCTCATCAGCGCATTCATTATATAGAACAAAAATCATCCTGACAGCCTACAGACCGGGCTTTGATGTGATATAAAATATAAGTATGCTGTTCAGTGTAGTTATTAATATTCATCTGAAATTACAGAAGCAGAACATATAGACATAAATCCAGACTTACCCAACAACAATATGATGAAGCCAAAAAGCAATTTATTTTGTTACTTTGTGGCTTTATAAAGCAAGCTTGGTCTTATTACAAAAGACTTGTTTTTATGCTAAGGCTCTGATTGTACTGTAATGAGCAGCTAAAAAGAGGAGAACATGTATAATGCATAATCTCCCCTTTTATCTGGAAGATGAGAGGAGAGCCAGTTTCTGTGGGACATCCAAGTGTTGGTCATAGATTTATGCATCTGTGTTTTGTCTTTTACGGCATATAAATATTTGTGTGAACTATATGTGCTTGCATGCCAACAAATAAACCAAAGAAAAACCTTAATGCTTGATTAGATGGAGAGGAAACCCCCATTGTGAGAAAAGGGAACTGCCCACAGCACAAAACTCAGCCTAATCATTGAAAACAATTAATAAATTCCATTACCTATTCATAAATTGCTCTTTCCTATACTCTCAGTAGTACAGGCACCAAAATGCCAAATCTACCTTAAAATGCATAAGCAGGTTATCATAAGGGATTAATGAGTGATCTAGTCATGTGAGATCAGAGCTATCATGACTGTGACTACTCTGCTGCGATAAACATCAGATGGTGTAGAAGCGCTGGACAAAGATTGAGCCGGGGCAGTATCATCCTCAGGATCTCTGCTTCTGATCCAGGGCAAACCATATGGCTCAGCTTCACTTTCACAGCCGTGGATTAAACGTGTTTTTTTGCATGGCTTAAAGCAGCGTTTCTCAGTGGTGGTCCTCACAGGTTTTAGATAAGTCAAACACCACTGATTCAAATAATGAAACTACCTCCTCGACATGAAATGCATTAGATTCTTAGGACCTTTTGTAAAATAACACATATCTAACAATTAGGCTTACACACATTCCATCAGTTATTATCAGGAAGAAAACTCTCTTAATCTGTGATTATTATTTCCTTTAATTAAGCCATATGATTACTACAGAAAATGTATTGCCACATGTGTTTTCTTTCAGCTATTTATTGGCAAATGTTGTCCCCAGTTCCACGTTGAAGGATTAACCTGGTATTGAAAATGGATAGATGGATTCGTTTATATTGTTAGATAGAGGCTTTTTAAGTCCATTTCATGGCCATGACTTTATAAATGAGTATATTTAGTGCATGATAAAGCAAAGTTACATTTTAATTTATTTTAATTTGGTACATGAATTTTGACTACATATTTAAAAATCAATCTATAAGCTTTAGAAAAATCTGCCCATGGCTATTCTATCATCAAAAGAAATCCATATACTGTAAGCAATGTTACAATATAGAATATAATCACTCAGGCATCAATGTTTTGTTGACTTATTCCTGCCACATTGTTTCCCATATTGCTGCTGGTGAGCTAAAGTCCAATACTATTTTTTTATTATATGCTTTTTTTCTGAAATTTGTGGGTATTTATCTTACACTCCGCACAGTGACCTAATAATTAGATAAGAAAGAGGATGATTTTAAACAGCAAATTTACATGATGTAAATTCCTTGAATGAAAATCAACTCCAAATGGAAAAAGATCATAATATGATATAAATTTGACCCAGATAAGTCTGCATGGTAACTTAATGTTTAGCTTTTAGAAATCAATTTATGAGGCACTAATAGAAGCACATTTAACAGGAAATAGGACTTTTGAATGTCAGGTTTCATCTGTGGGGACTTTGCCTCGGTGGAGTATTCTGCTGGGTAAAGCTCAGTCCCACATGCACACACAATAGAGCGGAGGAGTCCTCTGTAAGCGATACGATTGGTTAATTGTAATTTCTTGCTGCTGTAATTATTCGACTGTACGGTGATAATTACTAGATCACAGAATGAGAGCAGGATCTAGCAGGATACTGTAATTATTTTTTACATGTTGTATCTAGAGTACTATTACCAGATTTTATTGACTTAACAGTACATTGTTAGTACTCCAAATCCTTATTTCTTCTGTTTTCTACCATACAGAACCACCATGGTCCAAATGGAAATATCTCAACTACAGTTGGGTGGGTTGGTCTCTGTAAAACAGGTAAGCCTTCTCAGATTACACATGCATGAGGTATTATCATCAGCCTACGAAGGCTTGTGATGTAATTTGGACAGGGGTTCTAGCGTTTCCAACACTATTTTATTTTTAGATTTAGATTTATGTTTAGATTATTTGTGAAAGAATATGTTTTATTGCTATAGTCATTAAGCAGGATTTCTGGGTTGGTCCAAACATTTAATAAACAGATAAGGTCTCGAACAAAAGTTTCATCACCCTACAGTGACTTTACAGAATATGCATGGCATATGTGAAGGTTATTTTTGTCAGCAATCAGCCTAACAACATAAAAGCCTTACGTGGCGTGGCGGTCACATAGAGGTTAAAACAGGTTCGACTCCCGGCTCAGGCTTCCCCCTCTCTCCACCCCTTTCCTGTCAGCGCGCTGTCTGATAAATGTGAAAAATAAAGGCCACTAGTAATGCAAAAAAAGAAGAAAAAAAACATACAGGCCTTATCAAGTAGGTAACGCAACAAGGTTGCAAGCATACCAGCCCAAGACCTTTTGGGAAAATGTTTTTTGGACTTGTTAAATCTGGCATAAAACTAACAAAGCATTTCAGAAAAACATCATACCAACAAACAAACATGGCGATGGCGGTAGTGTGGTGATGGTGTGTGATGGTCTGGGGGTTCTTTACTCCTTCCGGACCTCAGTGACTTGCAAAAATTTATGGTCACTGCTCTCCAGCAGAAAATCCTAAAGAGAAATGTCTAGCCATCAGTTTGTGACATTAACCTCAAGCCTACCTGGGTTATCGAGCAAGACAGTAAACAGCAGACAACAGCAAATCCACCTCTGAATGGTCCAAATAAAACAAAGTTTGTTTGGAAGTGACCTAGTCAAAGTCCAGACTTAAATCTAATTAAGATGCTGTGGCATAACTTTCAAACGGCTGTTCATGCTCAAAATGCCTCCAGTATGGCTGAAAAAAAAAAAAACAATTATGCAAACAGTGGGCCAAATTTACTTCAAAGCGATGGGAAGGACTCATTGCCAGTGATACCAAATACTTGCTGAGACAACCGGTCTTTAGGTTTAAAGAGGAATTCACATGTAGCCAAGTTGGTTTGCATAGCATTTCCACTCAATGAATGAAATAATCATTTGAAAACAGCTTTCTGTATTCATCTTTCTCTGATATTATAATTTGTTTAATCTCAATTACGTGTGAGGAAAAAAATTAACAACAGAAAAAAATCTGAGGGCTAAATGCTTTTTAGAGGACTGTCTGTTCAGCTAACGCCTTATAAAGCTGTTGTCATTCCCGTAAACTGAGCAACACAGCGTAATATTTATTTTTCTCTTCCTTCTTATCCTCGAGTACACACTTCTGACCTCTCCCATCCTCTTCTCTCCTCTTTAACAGCTGTGCATGCCTGCAGCCATCATATCTAACACTACACTGCAGATCTGGCCTTTCATCCATAAGTGCATACGGATTCGCATCATGGAGGACACAGTCCAAGCATGGAAAACTGACCTAGTGCCACAATCTTCATTTCATCATGAAATTTCATGTATTTGTCAACCATGGAAGGAAATTTTACTTCTTGATACCAGAGTTTCACAGCAAACGTTATTCTCTTTTTGAATGAAAATACCTTCTAGCATATGTGTGAATGTATCTGGATGTTTGTGTTTGTGATGCAACAAAAAGAGCTGGGCTTTAGTAGGTTCTCAGATTCAATTGATTGTGACAGGTATGTGGCTAATTACTGCAGCCTTGGGTCAGCTGTCCTCACCTTTCAGAAGCCTGCTGTGAAATTGGATTAATTTAACTCGCCTTAATACACGCAATGAGCAGTATAATTCATACTAAGGTAAACGTTTCAGTAACCAACAAATTGTTCAAGTGGTTTGAAGAAAAGCACAATTAAAATTTCTATATCTTTTCCAAAACTTTGTTTCTGCCGAAAACTGTTTTGCTTTCTGAATCTCACATATACACCTCTGGCATAGGATGGTGATCCCGTTGGCTTAAAAGCTGGGTTTGCTTGTAGTCCAATTAGTTTGGCTGGTCTTTATGGCCTGCTAAGGTTCTTAACAAAGACAATCTGTTTCAAAGGAACTCCTTAAGAGCAGCTCAGTCCTCAAAACAAGCAGCAAGCAGCCTCCACTAAGCTTTTTTCTGACTTCATCTGTTTCCATCTTACGTTGAGAGTCTACACTATCTAGTCCATTGAGATTCATCTCTTTTGCTTGGCCATTAATTCCCCATAAATAACAATAATTTCCATAGTCCAATATATCTAAAACATTATTGATATAATTGGCTCCAGAAACTGGCAGCTCTAGCTATTTCAGCGATAAGGAAATATTCACAGCTCAGCCAAACTAAGGAAAAATAAACCAAGCCGCCATAACCCATGCAATTCCACTATAAATAAAACGACAGTTTAATACAATTATGATAGCTCACTAATGACTAAGTAGTACCTCCACAGGCTCCATTTGCACAATTATTTTCTTCTCTGCTAGTTGTGAGATAAACACGCTGCAAACAGCACTAAGGACAACAGTTCACATTCCTAAGAGCTTCTATATGGCAATCAGAGTCTACTGTGTCTGTGACACTGATGTGACCAAAGTTTAAATTATAGAGGTCATGTTTAATGCACATTAAAATGAAACGATAGAATTACCTATACTAAAATGTTTTATCCAGTATGAGTAGATGAAACTTGTAAACAGCCCAAAGCACAAAGACATTTGAAACAACCCACCAGATGGTTTGTTACAGAGGAACATCTGGAAAAAATGCTTTGAAAGTAATTGGATGAAGGATCAGGCAGACTCCCCTATCATGAGAAAGTTTGAACCAATCTGATCATTTTAGCACGATCATGTTGTTGACTGTTGTCACAGCTAAAAGTCATGCGATAAAGAAATTGCTATTTTTCATTAATCCAAAAAATTTCTTTTCAATAAATTTGCTTCTAAATAGCTTCAAGTTTCCAAAGGTCTAAATTTGTTCAAATAACCATCTACACTTCAAACACACTCAGATCACAAGTGTTTTAGGGGCCTTTGTGGTAGTTAGGAGGAATGGACTTCACGTTTTATTTTTGCTTTTAGAAATTCCATTGATCTCTTTACATTGATGCATTTCTATACTTGCTTAATCCTTGCAGGATTTGTGGGGTGGCTGGTGCCTGTCTCCAGCTGTTAACGTGCGAGAGGCATGGTACACCCTGAACAGGTTGCCAAAACTTTGCTCAATAGTGCTCCCTCCTCTCATACAACATGCATACCACACATATGCACTAATCTAACACTACACTGTCCAGTGGCTAATGCTTGAAAATGAACGTGAAACCTATGGCGCAATTTTTATTAATAAATTCTAATGAATTCCGCTAACAAGTATATGATCACTAGGAGATGCCGATAGATCATTAAAATTTTACTACCAAGTGGTCAGTTGATCTTTTAATTTCAAAGAAACCCAAAACAAATAAATAAAACAAGTCAGTGATGTTACAGCAAAAGTAATGTAGTCCAGATTCAGCTGACCACCCACCTATATGAGCTCTGCATTGTTGCACATCAGAACAGGAGAGCATCAAAGCAAGTGAGCTTTAAGGAATCTGAATGATTTGTAGACAATATGTATAAAAGTAAGCTGGTCAGTTGTATTCACCTGCGTATTACGGATATATTTCTGAATATGTGTAGATTTGAGGGGTTTTCTGTGTGTGCTTCACAATGAGGTATTTAATGAAAAAAGGAGTGTAGTAATATTTATAAGAACATGTAAAAAAAACAGTGAGGCTAATCTGAGACAAAAAGTACTTGGATATAATTCATAGGTTTTTACTTCTTTCTACTCTTTTTTGAAGATGTCTAGTGTAACCATTATGTTTTTCAATATCCATCTTTCATTTCATTTTTCTTTGATTTGTTAAAAATAAACAAACCTAAATAGAAACCATCCACCATGAGATCATGCAAACTCCAAGCAAAGTCCCTGATCAGGACCATAACCCAGGACCCTGTTACTGCAGGATAAACATGCTAAAAACTGCCTTCCCCTCACAGACTTATATTTTATTTTTAAAGAAGAAGAACCTTTAATATATTCTCAAACATTAGCTGCAGGAAACTCCTCTCAGACCATATGCTAATGCTGACTGCGGGTCTTCCTACGGGCCTTCCTTTTTGGTCTCCAGCCATCTGTCAAACATTTTGGGTGATGATGATGGGGTCTTCTGACACAGATGACAGCAGTTCAGATGGTTCAGAGTAGCATGTCACTGGAGGATGGCACACATACACACACCAGCAAGGCATTTATGCATAGACAAACACTCCTGGCTCCAAACACAGCCTCAGTCAAATTCTATCAAGTATTACTTGACAACAGAACTGTGGTGCAGTACGGTTGTCACTGCTTGATTTCTCTCTGCACGTCAGTTAAACAAGAGCTGTTTATCAAAGAGCATGTTTATGGCCACTGTCTGCACACCATGAGTTTTTCTCAAAAGAAAATAAAAACAATACGCAGCTCTGCTTTCTTTAAGAGAGTAAGTATTTGATCAGTGGAATGAATTCAAAGAGATAAAATTTCAAGATTTTTATGCTAAAATGTTAATCTGTTATGAATACAGTGGCTTGTAAAAGTATTCACACCCCTTTGAACTTTTCCACATATTGCCACATTACAATCACAAACATAAATATATTTTTATTGGAATTTTATGTGAAAGACCAACACAAAGTGGTTTACAATTGTGAAGTGGAACGAAAAATATACATAATTTCTTTTTTCTTTTACAAATAAAAAACTGAAAAGGGTATTGTGCAAAAGTAATCAGCTACCCTGAGTCATTATTTTGTGGAACCACCTTTTGCTGCAATTACTGCTGCAAATCTTTTAGGGTATGTCTCTACTAGCTTTTCACATCTAGTGACTGACATTTTTGCCCATTCTTCTTTGCAAAACAGCTCCAGCTCAGTCAGATTAGATGAATAGCGTTTGTGAACAGCAGTTTTCAGATCTTGCCACAGATTTTCGATTGGGTTTAGGTCTGGACTTTGACTGGGCCATTCTAACACATGAATATGTTTTGTTTTAAACCATTCCACTGTAGCCCTGGCTTTATGTTTAGGGTCGTTGTTCTGCTGGAAGGTGAACCTCCGCTCTAGTCTCAAGTCTTTTGCAGACTCCAACAGGTTTTCTTCCAAGATTGCCCTGTTTTTGGCTCCATCCATCTTCCCATCAACTCTGACCACCTTCCCTGTCCCTCCTGAAGAGAAGCACCCCCAGAACATGATGCTGCCACCATCATATTTGACAATGGGGATGGTGTGTTCAGAGTGATGTGCTGTGTTAGTTCTCCGCCACACATAGTGTTTTGCATTTTGGCCAAAAAGTGTAATTTTGCTCTCGTCCGGCCAAAGCACCTTCTTCCCCATGGTTGCTGTGTCCCCAACATGGCTTCTGGCAAACTTCTAACAGGACTTCTTATGGTTTTCTTTTAATAATGGCTCTTTTCCTGCCACTCTTCCATGAAGACCACATTTGTGCAGTGCACAACTAGCAGTTGTCCTGTGGACAGATTCCCCCAACTCAGCTGTGGATCTCTGCAGTTCATAAAGAGTCACCATAGGCCTCTTGGCTGCATCTCTGATCAGTGCTCTCCTTGTTCAGCCTGTAAGTTTAGGTGGACGGCCTTGTCTTGGTAAGTTTACAGTTGTGCCATACTCTTTCCATTTCCAGATGACGGATTGAACAGAGCTCCGTGAGATGTTCAGAGCTTGGGAAATCATTTTATAGCCTAAGCCTGCTTTAAACTTCTTTACAACTTTATCCCTGACCTGTCTGATTTGTTCCTTGGACTTCATGATGTTGTTGGCTCCACAATATTCTCTAACCTCTGAGGCTGTCACAGAGCAGCTGTATTTGTACTGAGATTAGATTACACACAGGTGGACTATATCTAGTCATCAGGCAACTTCTGAAGGCAATTGGTTGCACTCAGAGTAAAAGGGGCTGAATACTTTTGCACACCACACTTTTCAGTTTTTTATTTGTAAAAGATTTTTTAAATCATGTATAATTTTTGTTCCACTTCACAGTTGTATTCCACTTTGTGTTGGTCTTTCACATAAAAGTCCAATAAAATATATTAATGTTTGTGGTTGTGATGTGACAATATGTGGAAAATTTCAAGCGGTATGAATACTTTTACAAGCCACTATATATGTAAATATTGTAATATGAGCATAAACAAATCTAAAAGATGAAGATATGAAAATATGAGATTTTATGCAACTTATAGCATTCATATCTCTCTGTGGCAAACTGTATGGGTTGAATTAAACTTTGCAGTCATTTACATTAAAAACTTTTTGGAGTCCTGGCTGCACAGACAACAAACCAACTTCAGTAAGCTTTGGTATCAACGATCCAGATCTTTAAAGAAGTTCCGTCTGCCCTGTTTTACTGCAGGCCGCAGTAACAACACAAACATGCGAACATAAATGAGATTTCTTAATGAGAAGATGAGAGAAACAAAGATTAGGTCTGCAGAGCTCAGATTGATGTGTTTTCGTGTGTATTTTCATGTGTGGGTGTGTTTATGTTTGTTTGATGGGAATGAAATTACATGACACCATTGAAGGGCTGATTTATAAGGGTGCAGGCCATATGCATGTGTTGTGTATGCAATGCAGTGGAATCACTTTACCCAAAATTGGCAAAGAGGTAATTGGAGCATAGGAACAAACAATGTGCAGTTATGATTTTACTCACTATGACATAAGTGACTCTGCAGACCTCAATACAGTACTTTATGTGTGTGTTTGAGTGTGAGTCTAGCAAAGCTGCAGCTGGTTTGTCCTGTACAAACAGTAATAACAAGCAAAGCTGTCGCAGCCTTTTCTTTTGCCTTGCTCACATGTTGTGCCCAGGTCTGTCTGCGACAACATGAGAGGACATGCTCTTACAAATGTGTACAAATTTATTCAGTTTTCTTTTTTTTAATACCAGTTGCCATTAGATTCCTTTTATTGGGAAAGTGTTGTGTATAATCAAACCTGAGCTGAAAACCACAAACCATGACAAACAATTTTCTGTATTTTTTATCTAAAATGCCATAAAAAATCCTTGTTCAAGAGGTGTTTTCATTCTGACATTATTTTATCTATATAGGTATGTGGTTAAGATATCCGCTAAATTATTTCTACTCATATACAACAATCCAAACTGTTGCAGGGTTCTAATTACATTAAATGTGCGCACTGATCTTTAGCAGAAAAGTATCTTCCCTTGTGTGTTCACATGCATGTAGAAAACATTTAATGAAAGGTCGCCTTGTGCCGATCAAAGCAACTTATCAAATGCACACAAATTCATAGTTTTTATTTAGTAACACTAACTGGCATGGCTGCTTTATTCTTGGGTATAGTTTATATGTGCCTCAAGGTGAAAAAAGCATTTAATTGAACAATTGAAGCAACATCTCAAGACAACAGTATCAGTAAGTTAAAGCTTGGCTACAGATGGGTCTTCCAAATTGATCATTACCTTATGGATTCCATCAAATTAGTTACAACAAAAAACTATCATCAAAGCCCTGACCTTAGTCCTAGAGGTGAAAAGTTATATATGAGCAGGACGGTTTACAATCCTGACTCAGTAACACCACATCTGTCAAAAGAGGAAGGGCTAAAACTCCTCCAAACTATAGTCAGAAGCATGTGGAAGGATCCCCAATATGTTTAAATTGCCATTCTACAAAATATTAAGGACATCTATGTAAACGTCTACATTTAAAAATTCAAAAACAATCTAAATTAATCTAAATATTTTTGGTACTCCTAGTGAACCTAAAAAGTATATATTCTTCATTTGACTTCAGCGCTGTACTGTATAACCTGAGTCTTTCTCATCCCTTTCGTTCTGGTATCAAAAATCTCCTCTCCTCTCTAGCTTGTGTCTGGGTGGAAATCAAAGTGCATTAAACATTAAATATGCTGTCAAGAAGCAGAAGTCTCTCTCCGCGCTGCTGATGATGGGGAAAGTAGGGCAGTGAGGGAAGAGGTGTAGATTAAGGGGAGAAAGCACAGGAGGAGGAGAAGAAGGTGCAGAATGGAGATTGAAATGAAGAGATGAAGAATAGAGTAGTACTGCAAACAGAGGAAGCTAAACTAAGATGTAAAAGCTCGTTATTTATCATTAGCACTGGATTGTGTTGTGTGTGAGAGTTAAAAACATGTACATTTGGTAGTTACTCAAAATAAACCTACAAACTAAATACGTTTGTAAGTTTTTGAATTTACAAGAATCAGATAAAAAAAATAAATACCCAATTACTTCCAGACCGTTGGGGACCACACTCTCATTCTGTCTATCTGCTAATTTTGACAAGAAATGTTTTATCTTCCTGAACTAATGCTATTTTTCATCTAAATGATAGCACGTAAAAATTCATGACTACAGAAAGAGACTGACTCAGCTGAAAGGTTAAAGTGGGCCTCCATCTCTGCCCTGTTACTATGCAGACTTGCAAGACAGAGCAGTCTGCTGCGCTGCCACTGGCCATCCTCTCACAGATCACATTCAAAGTCAAATTTGCTTAAATGGTGTACTGGGAAGAAACTAGTGTTGTCAGAGCAGTATTTGCTAAAGACCAATATGTCTACATCAAAAGTCCCCTTCCACCTTGTATGGTAGGGGTTGTGTGTATCCAGAGCCAGGAGAGTGTATGCAGTTGATTTTCACTGGTTTAGCCCCTGAATTCACATAATTACCTAGAACCTAAATTATGTAAAATTTCTGTATTCTGTCTGACTGCTGAACATGAAGAATCTAATGCATTATTTTAACCTGACTGCCAGTCTAAGCTTAAATTACCTGAAATTAATATGACAGTGTTGCAGTATTTGAGTATTTGAATTCATGCATGTAGGGTTGCCCATTGTGAGTTGCTGCTTAATTTGAGTCCTGCATGCAAAGAATGAGAAGTGTTGGTGCCGGTCCCTCCTCTAAACCTATACTGTATGAATACAGGGAAAAGCCATATATGCATTAGTTTAGAAGCGCTATAAAGGCCTTTTTCAGCTTCTGCAACTGGTTGTCAAGGCACTAACTAATACATCAGGGTATTTGTGTTATATATTATTTTCTTAAACACAAAACAGGAGAAATGTCCAAATGCAATCCTCAGGAAACACTGTCCAGCATGTTTCGACGTGTTCCTGTTCCAACACAGCTGAATCAATGGCTGTTCTGAAGATTCCTGATAATGGACCTTTCCTTTGATTCAGGTTTGATAAATCAGGGCAACATCTAAAACATGCAGGGCACCAGATATTGAGGAATAAAGTTGAACAGCCCTCACATACAGCTTATTTATTCAATAATAAATGAAATGCGAAAGAAACCTTATAAATAAACACAAATGAGCATTCTGTACAACATGCCGCTGTTTTGATAGAGCCATAAACAAAAAATGCTTATGGCCAAACACATCCTTGGTAAGGGTTTGGAGAAGTACGTGGTGCGGTTTCATTTTTATTATTAAACAGTTTCAGAATAGCAGAATCAACTCAAACTTTATCATAAAGGTTGAAATAAAAGCATGAACAAACAGTTTCTACAGAGAGGGTAGTTTTTATTTATTAGTTTATTCAAATTTCAAGTGGCAAAGTTTTACCTTGAAATCTATGCTCATATCCATCTTTTGTTTTTGCTATATTTTAAGTAGAAATCCCATTGAACATTTTTTAGAGCAGCAACAGATATTTCTCATACGTTAAAAAGACAATATCACTACATTTTGGAGTCATAAAACCTATAAATATTGATAGTATAAATCATATACAGGGGTTGGACAATGAAACTGAAACACCTGGTTTTAGACCACAATAATTTATTAGTATGGTGTAGGGCCTCCTTTTGCGGCCAATACAGCATCAATTCGTCTTGGGAATGACATATACAAGTCCTGCACAGTGGTCAGAGGGATTTTAAGCCATTCTTCTTGCAGGATAGTGGCCAGGTCACTACGTGATACTGGTGGAGGAAAACATTTCCTGACTCGCTCCTCCAAAACACCCCAAAGTGGCTCAATAATATTTAGATCTGGTGACTGTGCAGGCCATGGGAGATGTTCAACTTCACTTTCATGTTCATCAAACCAATCTTTCACCAGTCTTGCTGTGTGTATTGGTGCATTGTCATCCTGATACACGGCACCGCCTTCAGGATACAATGTTAGAACCATTCGATGCACGTGGTCCTCAAGAATGGTTCGGTAGTCCTTGGCAGTGACGCGCCCATCTAGCACAAGTATTGGGCCAAGGGAATGCCATGATATGGCAGCCCAAACCATCACTGATCCACCCCCATGCTTCACTCTGGGCATGCAACAGTCTGGGTGGTACGCTTCTTTGGGGCTTCTCCACACCGTAACTCTCCCGGATGTGGGGAAAACAGTAAAGGTGGACTCATCAGAGAACAATACATGTTTCACATTGTCCACAGCCCAAGATTTGCTCTCCTTGCATCATTGAAACTGATGTTTGGCATTGGCATGAGTGACCAAAGGTTTGGCTATAGCAGCCCGGCCGTGTATATTGACCCTGTGGAGCTCCCGACGGACAGTTCTGGTGGAAACAGGAGAGTTGAGGTGCACATTTAATTCTGCCGTGATTTGGGCAGCCGTGGTTTTATGTTTTTTGGATACAATCCGGGTTAGCACCTGAACATCCCTTTCAGACAGCTTCCTCTTGCGTCCACAGTTAATCCTGTTGGATGTGGTTCGTCCTTCTTGGTGGTATGCTGACATTACCCTGGATACCGTGGCTCTTGATACATCACAAAGACTTGCTGTCTTGGTCACAGATGCGCCAGCAAGACGTGCATCAACAATTTGTCCTCTTTTGAACTCTGGTATGTCACCCATAATGTTGTGTGCATTTCAATATTTTGACCAAAACTGTGCTCTTACCCTGCTAATTGAACCTTCACACTCTGCTCTTACTGGTGCAATGTTCAATCAATGAAGACTGGCTACCAGGCTGGTCCAATTTAGCCATGAAACCTCCCACACTAAAATGACAAGTGTTTCAGTTTCATTGTCTAACCCCTGTATATCAAAAGGGCGTAGCAGAAATTAAAGTGACCACCTGAATACTGCCAGAATTTTAGGGTTTCAAATTACAGTTTTTATCACTTTTGATCATTTGCCACTGTAGTGAATTACAGGCAGACTTGCCTTGTGACAAAGAGCTTTTCAGTGCCTCCACAGGGTACCAGAATGTTAGATATCCATTTTATTGCTCTCAGACAGCATTCCCAATCATCAAATTGCAATCATCACTTTTCTAAAACGTTCACCTATGTACTCAGCTGCCTTGTGCTCGAATATTTTTCTTTCCTGCTGTTTTACAGATTTCTAAGTCAAAAAGCTGGGAATAAATATAACTATTGTGAGCTATACAAGCCTGATAGTAAAAGCTGTGAAAATTATATGTGCCATGTAAGTACTAAGCTTTAGGTTTCCTACCTCTTAACTAACCCCAGGGGTGAAAGTGAGCCAGTACGGTCCGGTACTGCATACCACTAAAAGATTTTGCGCAGTACCGGGAAGAGGGAAGAATGGCTGTCTGCTATGAAGCCTTCATCCAGAACCAGTTACGGCTGCAAAAATTCACAAGCACAGAAAGATCAGACCCGCTACCAATAGGGAGTCTAAAACACGACTTAATCTGTTTATAAATATAACTGTTTTCCCCTCATTCCAAATAGTTTCTGAACTGTTCTGCTATGCTGGAGCCTCAATGCTCCTGCTTTGCTTCTCTCCCCTCGGAGCTCGAGGTTTTTGTGAACGGCCAGCCTTTAAAACGAGCACCGCTACGTTTAATGTCTGTCTGCTCGCTGCTAAATACCCCAGTTAAAAGCAAAGGGAGAGAAACTAGTTGTATTTCATGTTATTTTGCTGAATTACAACAACACAGTACAGCTCGAAAACACCGCTTATGACCAGAGATTTCACATACACTACACGAGAGTGCATGCGCGCTTACTTCCAAAACAGAGTGGTTGCCAAGGAGATTGGTGTGTTCGATTTAATGGACTGGGAAATTTTACACAGGTGGTGCATAGACATAAAAAAACACCATTAGGACAGGACAAACAATAAATCACTTACCATCTGAACATTCCCATGTTCATCTGACAGCCCTGAGTTTGAACTCAGCATCGTAAGCGTGTCTCTTGAAAGGTGCAATTTTGGGGTCGTTATACACACACAAGTGGTGTTGGACTAGGAGTAAGCACAGTACAGGTGTTTACCGCTATTACTTCGGTGACACCCCTGACTACGGTAGCCGTAATGCTGCAAGCGGTGCGGCTTTGTAGTTTACCAGTCGTACTGAAACATTTTGACAGAGCGCCGTGTACAACCAGTATGGATCAACCAATTAACCAATTGATCCATATATAAGGCGCTCCGGATTACAAGGCGCACTGTAATTTTTTTAGAAAATTAATGGTTTTTAAGTGCGCCTTATAGTGCGGAAAATACGGTATATAGATCTATATATATATGTCCCCAGTGCCTCCCCAGCCCCGCTCTAGCTCCGCCTCTAAGTACCGGCAAGAATTTAAAAGTACTTTCACCCCTGACTGACCCCAAAGGCCAACACAACTGATATACACATATGAGCAGTAAACATGTAACTTCTATAAGCGTTTGTGTCTCTCAGAACACAGCAAAAGGAATTACACAGAAATCAGCTTGTTAATCCGCCAATAAACCAATGTTAATATTGCTGACAGGCAACTACTAGTGCACACTGTTTAGATAATTGTCCCACACAACACATTTTTCCAAGAATGCGACCGACACAAACAGTTTGAGCACCATCTGAACACTGCCTGCTGCCTTGTGGGGGATTCATCCAAGTTAGCACCATATTGACTGCCTTGAGTCTTGATACTCCTCACAGTCAGGTGGAGAAACTCTGCTGTCACTGACACTAAATCTCACACTAAAATTGAGGTTTACATGGTTACGGATGCTACTTGACAGCATATGGGTATTACTCACACACAACTTATATGAACTCATGGCACTATTAAATAAAAACAAATAAAAGTTGTGTTAAACAGAGCACCTCAGCTCAAAAGCTCTGCTGTTTAAACCAACTCCAAACTACTTATCAATGAGGCATCGCATTGATACATTTACTATTTCAAATTATTAAAAACCTATAGTTGTCTTTGTTATTCCTTTGGTAAAATATTCTTCCCTGACAAAACCAAATAACTCTAACCAACAAAGGCAGTCCAAATGAAGGAAGTAATGATACAGCAGCAAGTTTCTATTTTGTCCCAATACTAAGTTTGATGTAATTCCAGAACAAAATGCTGCATTTTGAGTTATTACATAAATTCAGAACGTTGTTGTACACATACATATTAAATCATGTTTCTTAAGGTTTTATTTTTAGGTTATTCTGTTTCATATTTGACAACAGTCCACACAAAACACGTTTTAATTGGTTTATATTATTTTCTTCCCATTAATTTGCTTCAAAATATATTCAACTTTAGGTCAAGAATTAAATTTTTGTTAGTAAGAAATAAAGAAAGAAAGTAACCTATACTCTTGTAAAAGTGCATAGATCACATGATTAATATTTTAAAGAACAGATTTCTTTACTGGGGAGCTGTTTATATGTCTAATTTTTTTAACTGAACTTCTGGTCACTGTGGGAGTTATATTTCACTCAGAAAATGAGTGGATATTTGGTGAATCTCATTCTAACAATCTTAAAGAGAAGAATTATCAAGAAACATAAAACTCCTTGTTACAAAACCATATTCTAGGAAATGTATTGACTAACATGATATTAATTAGAGCTGCACAATATCGTTCAACTTTCGCAGTATCACTGTGCACAATTTGCACCTCGAGATGGACTGCTTGGACGGCAATAAATGGTAGCTAATTATTTAAGGACTCTGATTCAGGCTCTGTGTGCCTGTAATATATTAGGTTGCACTAGTCGTTTAATACAGCATAAAAAAAACCTCTTCTTAATTACAACTAAATTGTTTTATTGCTATAACACAGCAGACTTTCTGACTAATATCTCTGGTGTTTTAAAGTTACCAAGCGTTTGTAATATTGTAATTACAGAAAAATGTTGACAAAATGTGACTGATTGGGGATGCTAACTGTAATGGAAGGCTTTTTTCAAAAGAACATACACCAAGCCTGGAGTTTCTGTTTTTGGCTGCATCCCTATCTTGTACTAGGCCATTGATAGAGCTTTTATTGCATTAACTATGCACTCTTCCCCACAAATCTACTAGGCTAGTTCTGTGTTCATGTGTTTTTTGTTGTTTGTTTTGTTTCTGTGCCTTCCTTCTGTCTTGTCAACCCCCAGCTGGTCATGGTGGATGACCAATCATACTGAGCTGAGTTCTGCTGGAGTGGTTCCTCTCTCCTGTCACCACGTGCCTTCTCAGGATGAGGGATTGCTGCAAAAGTCAACAACTCAATACAATCAATAGGAACTTCATAGATGGCTTTATACCGTCAAATGACAAACCAAATTTAATTGTACTGTTTCATAATTAGGTTTGAATTGGATTGTATGCAACTGGATCTAAAACTAATTATACGACTGGATTATTTTAGAATGAACTGGATTAATTTGAAATGACTTTTAAATTAGAGTCGTCTGTCTTCAAGGTTGCCTTTTAATAAAGTTTGTTACTGTGAGAAATAGTACAGAAATGAAAGATTTTTTTTTAAAATGGGGCAGTACAAAGCAGCTGCTGAGTGATAATTGTTTCATATGGCTTGACCACATGGACAATTAAATAAAATGTACTTCATAAATCAATATTAAAGGACTTTCTAAAATCAACAAGTGTTGTAGACAGATTTCTTAGTTAAGCTTTGCTTTTAAGATTGAATTTTAATTTGTTTTGAGAGATCTTTGAAGTGTTGCTGTAACGGGATTTTTCAAAAAGTCGAGCAATTTATTTGGAAGTGAGTCTAAAGCAAAGTCTAAACAGAGCAAACAGTGATGAAGACATGGCATCTTCACTGCCACATATGCTCCTGTGTGTGACGGTTTTACATCTATTGAGGGCTGCTCAGAAACATGCGGTCGCTTTAGGCCCAAAATGTTCAGTCTTGTCCCAGATTATGATGTGCTACAGCAGAAAGGAGACATGCTGCGCAGGATTGGACGCCGATCGTCTAAACTCTATAGAGAAAGGCTGGAGGGACTGCAGAGAACATAAATAATATGTAGCTGGCGTGCAGAACGCGCTGTTACAATGCATTGCAATGAGTCTCTCACCGCTGCCAATCCCGCTTTTTGGTCGGTCCACAGCAGCAAATGTCTACTGCTATTAGGCTATTGAGGAGATCTGGTAATAATCAGTTTATATTTACCCAGCAACATGGACACTGGGGTTTGTTACCGATGCGGTGTTGGTGCCGCTGCTTGTGGAAAGGGTGGGTTTGGCGCACGGGGAGACGCCTGAGAAAATATCTTTTTTCGCTCACCCTCAATCACATACACAGAGAAACATGCCAAAAAAAAACAACAAAAAAAAAACTTGTTTTGATCTTTTTAAAAGGCAACTAATGCACGACAGAGACAGGGTCTTCGTGTAGCGGAGAGCGACGTCAGAACACGCTTCAGGTGTGCGCTACCCGCTGTGAGGGTGAGCCAATGCAGCGGCAACACACGCCCCTCCGCTCCTTTCGCTCTGCCAGCCTCAGAGAGCGCGCGCACACACACAAACACACACGACTCTGAACCGCCAAATAAACGAGCAGTCAACCCATCCTGCGCTGAGAAGATGCTTGTCGATGTTACTTTATGGTGGGATGTGAACAGCAGCCGTGTGCCACATTTCAATTTTGGGGGGAGCGAGTGGGAGGGGAGGGGGGTTGCCGCGTATGCGTGCGTGCAGCTGGGTAAAAATTGTTTAGAGGTGGGCGACCTTCGCAGCATGAAGGGACACGTAATGTTAATGAATAAAATAATAACATAAAGAAGATTTTTCTTCTTTTTTTGTTTTGGATGGACGCAGCTGCAGACTTGGTGGTCTACTTACGCACTGCCTCCTTTTTGGGGTCCAGGGCACTGGCAGTCTGCTGGATCTGGCCTATTTTGCTCTGGAGGACCCAGACACGCTGGCTGGTGCTCATGATGTCGTTTTCCAGCTCCTGGAATAAGGAGCAGGCGTGCCGCGCCAGGTCGGACAGCTGTCGCAGGGTCCGGGAGAGGACCACATTGCTGATGGCACACAGGTCCTCGAACAGCAGACCTTCATCGATGGGGATCTGGTGTCTGCACAGAAGCTGCGGCTCCACAATCCTTTTGGCGAATGGCATTTTGTTCGCCAAAAATAGCAGAGACTGCAAGCCAAGTGTAAATCCCCACTGCGTACAAGAAAAAGGTAAAAACTGGGTAAAGACAACATCCAAATGTATAAAATCCACGAGAAGCCCAATGAGGTTCAGGCCGACGGCGCGTTATCCCCGGGCGTCAATCCAAAGTTCCCAGATTCTCCTTGAGATCCTCCATCCTGCTGCTCGTTGGTGGGGATCACTCACACTCCCGCTCACACACATGCACACACATCCACACACATGCAGGACACAGCACAGCCCAGGTCAGTGGTGTGAGGATGCGTGTTGAGTCTGTGATCATGGGTTGCCTCCGTGCAGAGTCAATTCGGCCCGAGCGCAAAGGAGGAGACGGTGAGGCATTTCAAAACAAGACTCACGGTCAAATGGAGGAAACCAAAAATGTGCCGGCTAAAAATGTAAACGCCGTACAATGTAAAACAGTCGCATCAGTAGGATTTCTTACGTAATTATATAATGCTAAACAATAATTATATTTTGGTCCTTCAGTGAACCCCTAACCTTTATTTTTTAAGCGTTTTTCCTCCTTTCCGACGGCATTCAGGTTGTTTTTCAGGTTATTGACGCAGCTTGTATCCAGTGGTCTGAACCGTGTTCAGACTGTGAAGATGAGAGAGCTGACTGAGGTAAAACACGGAGATGTGGATGTCTGTGGACAAGGAATGTTCACAAAGTTTAATCCCATAAGCACACAATGATGGAGATGGCCTTAATTACCTCTGATCAGGGAGATTACGTGCTAGTGTGGATAGACTGTTTTATAATAAAAACAACTGAAGATGTTAGAAAAATGCTCAGTAAGAGATAAATTGATTCTCAAGAGTAACTCTTAGTCTTAGATGTTTTTATGACGTTAAGAAATTAGACTGAATATCAAGCATTTGTATCAAGCAACGCAGGACTATACACTCACTGGCCCCTTTATTAGGTACAACTGTTCAATTGATATTATTTTTAACATTTTAGCCAATCGCATGACAGCAACTCAGTGCATCTAGACATGATGAAGAGCATTTACTGAAGTTCAAACCATGCACGGTTGATCTAGTAGGATTTTCAGACGCAGCTATCTGCAGAGTCTGCAGGTCTGCAGAGAGTGTTCTGAATAGAGTAAGTACCCAGTGAACAAAAGCTCTCAAATATCTTGTTGAAATCAGAATTTAGGTGATAATGGATAGAGATGAGAGTAAGGGAGCAGAAGATCAAATAACCCCTTGTCAAAACCCAAGGTATGAATAACGGCATCTCTGAAGGCACAACACACCCAAACTTGAAGCAAATGAGCTACAGCAGCAGAAGACTACACCAGGAGATCCTCGAGTCAAGAACAAAAAGCTGAGGCTATAATTCCCACATGCTCGCTGACACTGGACAAGAACAGATGAGAAAAACTTTGTCTGGTTTGATTTTAGCTGCCATGTTCAGATGGTAGGTCAGATGTTTCTTTTATAAATAACAATAAAGTAGGAATCCATGCTCTCAGAATGATGGTGGTCATAATATTATGGTGTGGGGGACATTTTCTGGGGACACTTTGGGTTCCTTGGTACCAATTGAGGATTGTTTAAATGCTGCAACCTACCTGAGTATTTATTGTTGCTGACCATGTCAATCCTTTTTATGACCAGACTACCCATCTTCTAATAGCTTCTTCCAGCAGGATAATGCACCATCTCACAAAGCTCAGATCATCTCATAATGGTTTCTAAAACATGACAATGAGTTCACTGTACTCCACTTGCCTCCACAGTCACCTGATCTCAATCCAATAGAACAGCATTAAGATATGACGCGGCTGACCAGTTTACATCAACTGCCTTCAAGGTGTTATGCAGGCATTAATGCTTCTCTTAGAAAAAAAGGTTTTTGTCTTGGAACCCTACTCAGGGATCGCACACTCCAGTCTTTGATGGCTGCTGGCCTGCAACTTGTAGATGTATTTCTGCTTCAGTGCTTCTGAAGCAAATAATTAGGTAATTAGAAGGACTTTGTTAGACTTGACTGTCTAACAAAAAGTGTCAGACTCGTCGGCTTCCCTGAACAGTTTCTATCTTCTGTTTTTTTTTTATTTATCATTTTGTAGATACATCCACTTTTTGTAATGTCACTATTGTCCCACATTTTCTTCAATTATTAACGAGTGTCTTCACCCTGCCATCGTATTTAAATAAGGCTGGGGAAGCCATTGTGCAATGAGATCATTTTGATTCTTTTGTTAAATGTCTGCAAATTATGACTTTAACTAAATGATGCACATGTGGAAAAAAGAGGAAAAACCCCAACTAGGGCAGCTGAACTTTATTTTAGGTCCTCAGATTCACTGGTACTAATGTCAGGTGTAAACTAAAGAAAACTGAATAATGATTCCAAGTATTAGTTTAAGGTTGTGCACATTTATAAAGCTAGCTTATTGCAACAATTTAATATTTTTATTTTTCCTTCGAAAAAATATGTTTGCTTTTCTGATGAAATGTAACATGTGGAAAAAGCTTGGAAATTATTCATCATGGTCCTATTTGTTTTACAGCAAAAAAATTGGCATTTTAACAGTGATGCTACACATTTTAGAGCCACCCTACATACTCAGTTTATTTAAAGTGGACCCAAACTGCCAAAGTCGAGTCAAGTAAAAATCTCTAAAGAAGCAAAAGTACAAAATTACAAGAAGGGAGACAACAAAGATAAAAGATTAAGAACAACAGAATTGAAGGAAATAAATACTATTAGGGTGATGAGTGAAAAAGAAAAAGGTGGGATTGATTTACTGGTTGGAATTAGCTGAGAGGGACACTAAGACACTGGAGCAACTGAGAAAAGCTAATGGAAGAAATATCTGAAAAGAGAAAAACAGACATCGGGTGAAATAACTCTGCCAGGATAACATTAACCATGCAGATAACGGTAATCATAAAAACACAGCAAAGTCAGATAAAACACAATTCAAGGGCCACGAACTCAGAATAAATACAGAATTTTGAAAAATTCCAATATATCAAAGTGCTTTGACGCAAACAACCTTAAACATAAAAACACAACTTACTAAATATGCTAATTAGAAGAAGAAAAAAAAACAGTGCAGTGTGCAATCAGGAAATAGTGAAGAAATATAGTTAAAAATGCAATGATTTTTTTTCTTTTTATATAATAAGTCATCTGATGAATAAGTGATAAAGGTTTAAAATAAAAAAGAAAGTAGAGCTGAAGCTGACTAATGTCACTGAAAATAAATTTGTAAGAAAAGCTTAAGAACATGTTACTCTTTTTGAGCAATGTCTCATCTACAGTATTTAATGCAATGCTCTTAAGCTATTGCTTAAGAGCAACATAATACAACATAATTCTGAAGTAACACAATCGAAAGTGTGTCATTTTGTCCGATTAGCTGCTAATGTTTTAAATAGCAAACTTGCCAGAAACGTTCACATGGAGCTTGCTGTCGCAAAGAGAAGTTCACTGAACAGAGTTTTTTTCTGCTGAATGGGGTTTTCCAGGATACTAAGCCTGGTCATTGTCTGATTCATTTGCACTGATTAGACTATAGCCTCTGGGCTCAGGCTGTACATAGACATTTCTGCAGTGAACTTGCAGTTGCAGCACATTTGAGACACTGCACACTGACAGGATTTGGTCATCGGCCCAACTCTGCTGTGCCTAAAAGGCAAATGTTGGGGTACAGATCATTCAGATGTATCCCAAAAATGCTCAGTAGCCTACCTGGAGGAGTTCTCACGACCCCCACATTACTTCAGCAATTCAGAAAACATTCATCGTAATTGCATGGCATGGTGGTTAGCTAAGTTAATAAAGATGTTTAATCGATTAACATTAGCAGACTTTTTCCTTAGATTGCTGCGTGTTCCCCAGGCGTCAGATCTTCACGAAGAGATGTTTTTGAACTATCCTAATAATCTTCGACTTCTGAGAACAAGTCGAGTCGCCAGTACACAAACATGCAAAGTGATAAAACTTTTTCTTATTCGTCTTGTAGCTGGAGATGAGTTTTCATTAATTGTCAAACACACCTAGAGACATGAATGTGTAGAATCAATGAATGTCTCAAACAACCATTAGTCTTCAACCCTAACAAACTGTTATAGTTGAAGATGGTGTTTTTCCTCATATAATGTGAATAAAAGTGGAATGACAAAAGTTACAGAGCACTGTTACACTTAGAATAATTATTTTCTTTAGTGTCTTTCTAAATGTGGTAATATGTATCTAACTAACCAAGCATGTTGCACAAAAAATCACGTGTAGAAGATTAGAGAACAATTGGCTTATTGTACAGCAAAGTGACATCAAAACCGTGCACACCATAATACAATAAATAAATAGGCAAATTAAATAATTAGATAAAAAACATTAACAACTTTGCAATGAGAAAAATATATTCTAATTTATACAAGTTGAACTAAATTGTGCTATATTAATAGATGGGGAGAACAAGTATTAGATACATTGCCGATTTTGCAGGTTTTCCCACTTGCAAAGCATGTAGAAGTCTTTAATTTTTATCATAGGTAGTCTTCAACTGTGAGTGACAGAATCTAAAGCAAAAATCCAGAAAATCACATTGTGTGATTTTAAGCAATTAATTAGCATTTTATTGCATGACAAAATATTTGATCAACTAACAACCAGTTAGAATCCCGGCTCTCACAGGCCTGTTGGTTCTTCTTTAAGAAGCCCTCCTGTTCTCCATTCATTACCTGTATTAACTGCACCTGTTTGAACTCGTTATCTGTATAAAAGATGCCTGTCCACACACTCAATCAAACAAACTCCAACCTCTCCACAACGGCCTAGACCAGAGAGCTGTGGAAGGACATCAGGGATAAAATAGTAGACCTGCACAAGGCTGGGATGGGCTACAGGAAAACAGCCAAACAGCTTGGTGAGAAGACAGCAACTGTTGGTGCAATTATAAGAAAATGGAAGTCGGCAGTGTATCAAAAACTTGTTCTCCCCACTGTAAATAACAAAAAACACCCAGAATAGGTAAAACATGCAAACAGACTTTTCCAGTGGTAACGTAAATAAATATTGGACTAAAAACCCCTATGCTGATTAATATATTTATTGTTGTTCTATCTGAACCACAGTTGATGACAAAGTGATTGCAGTATTTTCAAACAAGCGTTTTTGCATTTTGCCAGAATCATAATTTTAAACTGTAATACACACAATACTATTACTACTACTACTACAACTACTACTATTACTGCTACTAAAAATAATGATAATAATCTACAACTTACATTTTTATTATATTATTCTCTAAGACAACCTTTTCGTTTTAATATTCCTTTGTACTGCAGAAAATAATATTTAAGCCATGTTCAGTATGTTGAAAGAACTTCCCTCTTTTAAACTATATTAATCTAAATTAATTTTAGTTGTAGTAGCTGAGTTGCTTTAAAGGTTCATCATTAATTTGAATGGAGTTTATTTACTTGTAATCCCGAGCCCTGTCCACAGGAGGGCACTGTTGGATGCAGCTGATGTCTCCTACGTTTTCCATGAAGACGCTGTTCTGGTCTTTCTTATCGGAAATAGTTTATTTTACTGTTTGTGTATAGATTTCTTTTCTAACAGCAGAAGTAAAATTCTCACAATTAGTGCCATTCAAAGGGAAGACAGAGTAGACTGATGTTATATTGCTGTTATAGATGAATATTGGTCATTTTTCTGCTTATTTCACTGTTTAAGGAATGTTTTGTAGCAGAGAAATTGAAGGAGGATTAGAAAAAAGCTGGCTCATTCTAAACATGTTTGGATTACACTTTGACCTCATTACTGATTTATTACCAGTATTTAGAACCTAACAGTTCATGATTGTGTTTCATCCTCGCCAGCACCAGATAAGGTTTGTAAATCATCTTAGGTAATTGATTTGATGATATCTTGAATTTTTTTTTCCCCAAATCGCTCAGCACATGTACAATGAGTGATTATCTTATTTCTTTTATTTAATATACTAATATTATTCATTGTCTTTTAATTAATACAAGAATCAATTCTAAATCTAATGAAGACAAAATGTTTCAAATTCAGTAAATTAAAAATAAAAGACAATCCAAAAACCTGAGATATACATTATAAAATATTTAAATACCTAACCTGGAAACAAATTTCCTAATCTAAATGTCAGTCATTTGATTTTAAAAGGCATTTTATATTACTCTTATTTTTCCTTATTCTGACTGAATTTAAGATGGATTTCTCTATTTCAAAATCTTACATGAAACATATTTAAACTTGCCTTATTTTGGTATTCTTTATTATTTTGTTTATTCTCCTTTCCATTTCAAAGCAGCATGACTGTTTTTTGTACCAAGACATTTTGATTCATCATATGCTGACAGGTTGAAAAGCTTAGGCATGACACTTTTTAATTACATGCTAAATCAGCAAAGTCCTCCAGAAAGAGATATGTGTTTATTTAGGAGCTGATAATGAATCGAATTATGACACAGACTCCTTGTTATGCGTGAACAGCCCAGTGACACTGAATGTTCCTTTGACACATTGTAAATGAAAAGTCAGATACACCCTCTCTTATGGTGCTGCTGTTCAAAGGCCAAGGCCGCTCAGAAGGTTATTAAAACCTTATAAGTGTACAGTCAGCTTCCTCCAGAGTCACATTGTGTGTGTGGATGTAGCAGAAGAAGCCAAGATGTCTGCTGGGATTCTCGTAACACTTCTGGCCATGTCCTTGGCTGTTTCTCTGGTGGTTGCGGTAGATCTGGAGTCTGAGGCGAGGCAGTTCCTGGAGAGGTTTGACCAGAATGCCAGTGAGATAATGTACCAGTACTCACTGGCATCATGGGCCTACAACACCGACATCACTCAGGAGAACTCAGACAAAGAGGTATGTCCTAGAATGCTTCGACAAATTCATTTTGCTGTTACGAAACTGTTTGGTTGGAAGCTGCTGAATAATATATGTTGTTGCTCCATGCAGTCAGAACAGGGAAAAATTTGGAGCGCGTTCTACAGCCAGATCTCAGAAGAATCCCGCAATTATCCCATCGACCAAATAAAGGACCCGCAGATTAAATTACAACTCATCTTGTTACAAGACAAAGGCTCTGGTGCTCTGTCTCCGGACAAAGATTCACACGTAAGACTTTTTTCCTGATACCCCCAGGATTTCTTTCATATTTGTGAATATGGTAAAAGATAAATTTTCTGGTTTTTAAAACATGTTTTTCATCTTTATCTTCCCTGTAGCTCAGTAAGGTCATGAGCGAAATGAGCACAATCTACAGCACTGCAACAGTTTGTATGCTCGACGACCCTCTTGACTGCCAGACTTTGGAGCCAGGTACAATCTGTCAAAAAACAGCTTGCGTAGCTTCCAAGAGCCGACAAAGAGAGATAATGCAGTCACAAATTAATAAAACTTCCCAGAGTCGGAAGATACCTTTAGCTGTAATCCACGTGTGCAATCTTAACACCAACAGATATTTCCTTTAGACAAGGATCATAACAGTTATTTAAATAATAAAGCATTTATTTTCTCCTGTCTTTTAAAGTATAGTGACTTACTCTCACTGTAGGTCTGAAATAATAGTGAAGAGTTTTTTGGTGTGAGACATACATTTTGATGCACTATATATTATATGCTGTAAAGGTAAAACAGCTAACACTTTCTAAACATAATTTTAGAACAAGTGGCATGAAGCCCGAGTCTCTCAGTGAAAACAGTGTGTGTTTCCATAGTTGTTTCAAAGGATTTTCTTTGGTTTTTCTGCTTTTCTCTTCACATTCTCAATGTACATTTTTGGTCCAATGTTGTCTTCCTTTTTCAGCTTTAACATGACCCATAACATAATGGGAAAAGGCTGTTTTTCAGGGAGCATAAACAACAGAAAATTATGCAGTTGGATTGG
Organism: Girardinichthys multiradiatus; assembly: GCF_021462225.1. Classification (NCBI taxonomy): domain Eukaryota; kingdom Metazoa; phylum Chordata; class Actinopteri; order Cyprinodontiformes; family Goodeidae; genus Girardinichthys; species Girardinichthys multiradiatus. The sequence continues at coordinate 18,763,900 of NC_061797.1, forward strand.
AGCCTACATCTATTTACTAGTACTTTGTTAAAACATCTTTTGATTTTGTTACACCACAGAGTCAGTCAGTATGGCACATCTTAAATTGGCCATATTTGTCCATTCTTTGTTTGAAGTTGGTTGTTTCAGGTTGAACTAAATTTTTTCTGGTTTTCTTTTCAATTTTAGTATGTTTTTAAAAACAAATGGAACAATCTGTGTCCATTTGTGTCCCAATTACCCCCATTGAAAATGCATTTTTTATTTCCTTGTTACTGCAAAACTATTTCTATATCTATTTTACTCGCACCCAAGCAACCCCCTACAGTTTCTGACACAGAAAATAAACATACTAGTGCATAATATTTGTGTTCCAGTCTTTAAAAGAGCACAAAATGAAAGCTACTGAGGGCTCAGAAGTATCAGTAGAAATACAACAATTCAAATTTTATTGAACAAAAGGCATATAATGCTTCTTTAGTACTTTTTATTTTAAAGATTTGCTATAAAGACTAGAGATAAAAGCTGATTTTGTTATGTCTCTGATTTGTGTCTTTCACTGTTTACAGGCCTTGAGCATTTGATGGCCAACAGTCGAAACTACTCAGAGCGTCTTCACGTGTGGGAGGGCTGGAGGAAAGAGGTGGGGAAGAGAATGAGGCCATTGTACGAAGACTATGTGGACCTGAAGAATGAAGCTGCCAAACTTAATGGTAAATAATGAGCGGGGATGCCTTGAATGTCTTGATGTTGGAACAGCTTCAGGGTTTGAGCTGAAAATGCAATTTAAAGCATCCATCGGGGAATTAAACTGACAGTGAACCGAACTTACTGTGGGTTAGTGAACTTGTAATGTTATGACAAGGTTATGACAAGTTGGTCCTCACTGAGGTCTAATGTATAATGTCTGCCTCTGTGGTTATCTTGGTTACATCCCTTCGCAAATAAAGTCTGCGTAAGTTCTCCCACATTAATTACACAAACAACCAGCCTGGGTTGTAACTTGATCTGCTACCGTGACCCTCTCAATCACACATCTGCAGGTTTTGAAGACTATGGAGCTTACTGGAGATACAATTATGAGACCCTTGAGGAAGACGTTCAGTTAAAGTACACCAGACATCAACTGATGGAAGACGTTCGTTCAATATACAAAGAGGTAGGCATCTGCAGCAATAACAATGAGAATGAAGTCCTGTTTATTATGTGACATTAACAAATTTGTGGTTGTAATTGTCATATTTTCTTGTAGATCATGCCTTTATACAAGGAGCTGCATGCCTATGTGAGAGCCAGGCTTATGGAGGTCTACCCAGGACATATTGACCCAGAGGGACACCTGCCCGCCCACCTCCTTGGTACGTTAAAGTTTTAGTTATGAAAACAGAAAACTGTAAATATCCCAGATGAATAACCTTTTATTTAAATTCTTTACACTCAGGCATTATGTCTTTACCATCAAATACAAATAGCAGTTGCTGTCCAAAGAAACATATTTACTATCTACACAAAACAAAACAAAACAAAACAAAAAATGTTTTATGCACAAATAGTACAGTATACATTTATATACAAGAGATGAGCCTGCCTCAGGATAAATCGATTTAATCAGCTGCTTATGGCATCCACAATAACCAAGTTAATAATGTTCCTCAAACATCACGCGTTCTATTTTCTGTCAATTATTAACAGTATTCAGTGTGCTGATTTTATGTATTACTTTTCAGTTCTAAACTATTATAAGTGTAATTCACAAACATTCAGACATGGATGATTTAAAGAAGGGGACTGTTAAACTGTGGTGTATGTTGTTATTTAGAAGGCCCCCAAATTAAATGTAGTTTTTGGACCCAATTAATCCTTCAAACTGTAGTACAGAATTGAAGTTTGTCTCCCTCTGTTGGTCAGGGTTTATCACTACGAGTTTACTGTACACACATGAAACAGATTGAACTTTTTAAAAGTAATCTCCGTTTAAATTTGATGTGATTGTATTTCACTGTTGAAAGAACACATCAGGATCTACTTCAAGTATCTGGTGTTGGGGGCTGCACGGTGGTGCAGTTGGTAGCACTGTTGCCTTACAGCAAGAAGGGTCCTGGGTTCAATTCCCGGCGGGGGTCTTTCTGCCATGGAGTTTGCATGTTCTCCCCATGCATGTGTGGGTTCTCACCGGGTACTCTGGCTTCCTCCCACAAAGACATGCATGTTAGGTTAATTGGTCTCTCTAAATTGCCCTTAATTGTATGAATGAGTGTGTGCTTGGTTGTTTGTGTTTTACCCTGTGATGGACTGGCGACCTGTCCAGGGTTTACCCTGCCTCTCGCCCATAGACTGCTGGACATAGGCAACAGCTTCCCCGCAACCCTCTATGGAATAAGCGGTAGAAAATGACTGACTGACAATTTGTGTTGGTTCTTCAGGGGACATGTGGGGAAGATTCTGGACCAACCTGTATCCTCTGTCAGTCCCTTACCCTGACAAACCAGACATTGATGTCAGCAGCACTATGGTGGAGAAGGTGTAGCACCGTTATATGTAAAATAAAATAAACTCTCTGGTGTAGAACATTCACTTCTAAAAAAAAAAAAAAAATCTCTTCATGTAGTAAATTTCTACTTGAATTTCAGGGCTGGGATGAAATACGTTTTTTTCAAGAAGCAGAGAAGTTCTTTATGTCTGTGGGGCTATACAAGATGTTTGACAACTTCTGGACTAACTCCATGTTCGTGAAGCCCAACGATGGACGGCAGGTGGTCTGCCACCCCACAGCCTGGGACCTGGGAAACAGAGAAGACTTCAGGTGGGATGAGGTCAAAAACACAAACATATCATCACACATTTATACAGATTTAGGTGCCAGTCTTACCTGGATTTAAAGGTAACAATCCATTGTCCTGTTTTTACTAGCATGGTAAAAATAAAAGTTGTTGTAAAAGTGTTGTTGATTAATAGTTGACTCATGCTTTCCTGTTGATAAAGGCAATCATAGTCTGAATTGCAAAATATCAGTTCATATGATTACCCAGCAACAGACACTGATAAAAATTATATTTTATCACTCACCTTGTATCAGTCTGGGTAAATATTATGGAAATAAATCTCACCATAAAATGTAGCTTCTTGACTCAATGTTTATTATACCGAACCGTTTAGGAACATATTATTGCTCATATTGTTTTATTGCTGCTGTTCACTTGATAGAAAGTCCTGTCAGACTGCTGATATCAACAGTTCTTCTGCAATGTCTCCAGGATAAAAATGTGTACCAAGGTCAACATGGACGACTTCCTCACAGCACACCATGAGATGGGTCACAACCAGTACCAGATGGCTTACCGCAACCTGTCCTACCTTTTGAGGGACGGAGGTAACGAGGGTTTTCATGAGGCCGTCGGAGAAATCATGTCTCTCTCTGCTGCCACACCCAAACACCTGCAGAGTCTGGGACTTCTGCCGGCTGACTTCATATATGACAGTGGTGAGTGCTGTATGTTGTCCCAAACACAAAACCAACATAAATTCAACAACATTAATTATTTGACAGTGTAAAACGAAACCCAAAATGAAATTTCATCCAAGCATTGATGCACATGTACATTTAGATGATTGAAAATTCAAGTTGGTGGAAACTTCAAAACAAAAGATAAATTGATTTTTTTTTTATAATGAAACCATGAACCAATGAAACCACGATTTCATATTAAATTACTCCTTTTTATTGCCTCTGAAGAGTTTGCAGGTGAAAAATAGCTCCAGCAATACAAGAGGTGTCAGAATAACACGACCCCAGGCCCTTAGCAGAAAGATCTTGGGTTCACCGAAAGGCCATGGCCCCGCCTCTCCCCCACTTACCCTTTTAGACTGGCAGAAGCCCCCTCACACAGCCCTGGACGTATTAAAACAAAATTACAGCTCAAATGATGTTTTCTCCCCTTGTGTCATTTTCTGTTCTGTTTTGTAGAAACTGAGATCAACTTCCTGCTGAAACAGGCCCTCACCATTGTGGCCACGCTGCCCTTCACTTACATGCTGGAGGAATGGCGTTGGCAGGTGTTTGCAGGGAATATTTCCAAAGACGAATGGATGAAGCGCTGGTGGGAGATGAAGTAAGAGGGCTTTAATGGGGAATTTGTCAGTGATGCTTTACGTTTTCTCTATTTTCTGAAAGTGGCACAGATAATCTACTGATTATAGCCCGATAAAATGTGTTAGAAATAAGAAAAATGCTTGGTTTTTTGCAGTTAAACATCTGCCTAAATGCAGGTCTCAGTATGCATTAGTGCTGATTCAGCATTGTTCTAACAGGAGGGAGCTGGTGGGAGTTGCTGAGCCTGTACCAAGAGATGAAACTTACTGCGACCCACCTGCTCTGTTCCATGTATCTGGAGACTTCTCCTTTATCAGGTAAAAGATTTGCTTCAAAGCTCCACATAAAGCAAACAAAAGTTTTCTGGATTTTTTTTCTATCCACTTTGTTGGCAGAGAGATTGTTGATTCACATTTTTTTAACCTTTTGACTGAAAAGTTGTTTGTTTGTCACGTTCTAACAGAAATTGCTGTAATCTTTACACAAACCAGACATTCTTTTGAGCTTCTTTCAAAAAAGTCTTGCTCTTAATCTGTTTTGGCTTCATAACACAAAAAGAGAAAAGAACATGTTTTCATTCAAGATAAAAGTGTCAGACAGACTCAGTCTGTCAGCGAAATATTACATCTCAGTTGAAAACACAAGTACCTGATCTATTCATTAATGCAAGTGTGTGTGTTGCTTGTTCTTTTACAGGTATTTTACAAGAACCATCTACCAGTTTCAGTTCCAGAAAGCCCTGTGTGACGCAGCAGGTCACACAGGGGATTTGTCCTCATGTGACATCACTGGTTCCAAGACAGCAGGAACCAAGCTGAGGTATCTCCTTCCTGGTTGTCTTTACCGTTGGTCTTTGTGTCCTAAATAATGCATGTATGTGTTGCACATGTTTAAACACAGGAATGCTAATTTTAATAATGTTTCTTTTCTATAGGAACATGTTAGAGCTGGGGAGATCTCAGTCCTGGACCAGGGCTTTGCAAACGATATCTGGAGATGTAAGAATGGATGCTCGTGCCTTAATGGACTACTTCCAAAAGCTTTATGACTGGTTGAAGGAAGATAATTTGAAAAACAAGAGAACTGTGGGCTGGAAGACAACAGTGGATCCAAGTGAGTAAAATCAAAATGACCCTGAGGATCATTACTCTGACTCTGTGCTTATTTGTTGGAACAACAAAAAGGAAATGATTCCTTTCCCATCCTCCTCATAATTAGTCACTTGATTTTCAACACCCATCTGCTCCTTGGTGTGTTACACTTAAGTTCCTTGTAAATTTAAAGTATTGCTTTTAGGCAAATAAAAATGTGGAAATGAACTAGTTTTTATTTTATATTTTGGGACAACAAATATGTTTGAAGGTGCAGGGATATAAAACAGATGGGGAGAGGAATGAAACACTGGATGTGAAGTTGTTTTGATGACTAAAATAAATAAATTAAAACACATTAGTTACTAGAAAGAACTTTACTTAGAGAAGTTTCATGTGGTTGATTCATAGAGAGGCAGGAGGTATTTCACATTTTATTGTGGGTCTTTGAAAATATTACTATGACGGTAAAAAATAAATAAATACATGTTTAAAAAAAATCAAAGCTTTATTAGAAATGATCATGTTTCCTACAGATGCACAACATGCCATTAAAGTAAGAATAAGTTTGTCAGCTGCCATGGGTGACAATGCTGTGAGTACTAGCATGTTGGGCTGCAGTGAACAGAAAATCCACTCTGTGTTTTTTTCTCTTTATTAATATTATGACACAAAAATCTGTTTCAGTATCCCTGGAATGCCAACGAGATGTTCCTCTTCAAGGCCAGCATTGCTTACGCCCTGAGGCAGTACTACAGTCAAAAGAACCAGAACCTTCTTTTCACGTCAGTACACTCTTCCATCCTGGTGTTCATTAAAGATTATTCATGCTTCTTTGAAAACATGGACTCTATGCTTCCTGCTGTTTACCCTGAGAGCTTTTCTATTCTTTCACCACCAGGACAGAGCACATTGTCACTTCTGAAGAAACGCCCAGGATCTCCTTCTACATGGTGGCCACCCACCCGGGAAACCCCTCTGCATACATTCCCAAGTCCGACATGGAGGCAGCCATCAAGTAAGACACGCATTTTAAAACACACAGATGTATTTTCTCACAAATATGTCATCTAGTTTACATGAAGCTGAAACCAGGTATTGACATACTCTTACACTCTATAAAAAGAGATCTATAACCCCCCACCCACGCACACACACACACTTTCTGACATCAAATAACACAAATATTTTTCAGACTTAGTGTCAGTTATTATTACCCAAATAATTTCTATTTGCTAAATGTCAGAAGGATAAGTTACTTTTAAATATCTTTAGTTTGAGAAGTTTTCACACATTTTCCTTGGTATTTGGAATTGCATTTTGATATGTATGACGTCTTGCATATCCTTCCACAACAATAGTTTGCTGTATTTTGGACATCCAAGGACATGTTTCAAAATTAGGGTCTTTATCTCTGACTGTATTTGCAAACTGTAATCTACCTTTTTATGTTGGTTTTGGAATAATGGCTTTTTCCCAACCAAATGGCTTTTAGGCCATAATAATATAGGATTTGTTTCAATGTTGATAATGACATCCTCTTACCATCTTATCTTCACAAAATATTTTGCTTTTGTTCTGAAGTTGATTTGTACATTTTGCATCAAAGCATATTAATCTGTGGGACATAGCCCCTATCTCTTTCATGAACTATATGATGGCTGGACATCGTCATGTCTTTTATGCTTGCATATAGATTTTGACAGACGAATGTGGCACCTTGAGGCACCTGAAAAGAATCAACCAGACTTCTGGAGGTTCAAAATTTCCTTCATGATATCTTGGGTGATTTCCTTTGTCTTTTCCATGATGTCACACAAAGAAGCAGTGTGTTGCCTCAAAAAGCATTTATTTAACTAGAATGTTGTGAATTAACCTTTCAGAAGCATACAAAGTTAGGGCATCATTAATTGGGCTTTCCCAAGTTCTTTAGAGGTCTATTAATCTTACTAATAAACATCTGATTTTCAGTAAAGTACTAAAAGATTATTCTAAAATCCTGAGGAAAAAATGTTTTGTGTCTTTTTATGCAGTGTATGTAGTATATATTTGTTTGTTTAATTATGCATGAAACATTTGCAGGGACCTTATATAACATGTTCATTACACTATCTATCCCAGGTTAAGTCGAGGTCGAATCAACGAAGCCTTCCAATTAAATGACCTGACACTTGAGTTTGTAGGTATCCAGCCAACGCTAGCCCCACCTGTAAATCAGACAGTGGAGGTGTGGCTGGTGGTATTCGGCGTTGTCATGGGCATTGTAGTGTTGCTGGGTGTGTACCTCTTCATATCTGGTATCAAGGAGCGCAAGAAGTGAGTGTTGTCTTTAGAAAATCTCTATCATGGTTACTCATCACTTTCATAGAGGTGAAACATTCTCTGTTTTTTGTGTTTGTAGGAAACTTTCAAAGAGAGCTGCGGAGAATCCTTACAGCACAGATTCTGATGGAATTAGTAACGCCGCCTATGAGGACAGTAACAATGAACAAACTGGGCTTTAAGAGGTCAAATAAAAGGTTGTGGCTCAGGGAGCCTGATCTCACAGTTCTTTGTCCAGTTCTATGTGTAATTTCACAAGCATTCTTGTATTTGATAAATGTGAATATCTGTGAAAGTTTCAGTATTGTTAATATCCTTAGTGAAAAAACAAAGATGAAAACAAGACAGCAGGCTTAATTGCCAGATACTTGAATATTAGTTTCAATAATAACAGTGTAGCTAAATGGTGTGATATAATATATACTTAGTTAATTTTAGTTTTTTAAGCCATTTCTGGCACAAGGACTTTTAATATAATATTAACATAATGAAGGTGTGAATATTATTTTAATGTACTTTTAAGCTGCAAACATTTTTTGAAAGAGTTCATTAGGAAAATAAAATTTTTATTTGAGGATTGCCAGTTTCCATTCAAAAGGGTTAAACTAATTAAACCTCAACCTATTATGATTCAGTTGCAATAGCTACAAGCTTTAAATCTTACATGTCTTCTTTTTATGTACTTCTCACCCTTCCACTAAAACGGTTTTGTAATTACAATATAAAAGTAAAACACCTCTATTGTTCTCCTTTCAGTCTTGATCTAAATTATTAGCTAATAAGCGCATTTCTTTGTGCATATCATTTCAGTTGTATAATGGGATTTAATTTTATTTCAACAAATTTGATCGTTTATTCGGTTGTAAAATATCAAGTCACATATTGCTGCTGCTGCAGACCTGCAATTAACACTATAACGCTTAAAAAAAGTTTAATCAAATATTGTTGCTGCTACAATAAATAAAAACTTGGAAAAATTGAATAAGTGTTGCGATAAAATGCAGTATGCCAGAAATTATTTTTCTTTTCAATTTTGGAACATAATATTATTTATTAATGCAACAATGATTGATCAGACAATCAGTCATTCAGCAAGCCTTAAATGTAACATTATAAGAAAAGTGTTTTTCTAAGTGTGAATTAACATGTTATGTGTGTCTCATTGGTCTGATTTTATGCTTCACATCATGTTTATTTTGCTCAAGAAGCTTCATAATGTATATTTAGAAAGTTAAATAAACGAATTTATCATGAAGTATATTGTCTGAGTAAAGTCACAGTTTCTTTTTTGCAAATACTTTGAAATTTTAATGATACACAACAACAACAAAGAAGCCTGAAGTGTAACAATGGTAAAAAAAAAAACTGTATGACACATCTCTACACATCCATCAAACCAGAGCTTCACACCCTGACTTAATTATTCGTCACTAACTTAGATGGGTCATGACTGTGCTTTCTGTTATTTCCAAATTATGTGATGGCTTAGCAGTGAGTACAAGTCTGTAGAAAACAACCCTCTTTCACTTCTGAATAATAAAGAGGAATGATGAATCTCCACATCCTCCATCCATCTCAGCCATTTCCACCAAGTCTGTGTTGGCTAAATGGATGAACCAGCCTTTGTGGAGCGCAGATTCAAATTTTCGCTGTTTTGTGCGGTCAGCTTTCATGTAGAAGACAAAGGAGAGGGTGCACTTATCCTTCTTGGAGATCTGTCTCAGCTTCTGCTTTTCACATGTCTACAAATGCAAAACAAAAAAAGTATAATCAGTTTACTGGATTCAGTTTAGAATTACAATTATTTTGCTTTGATGCCATGCTACATTTATCTATTTAACATCACTTTGTTCTAATGGTTCCAGAACCACAGCCACACTGACACAAAAACCATCACCAGAGGGTTTCTTGACAATAAATTGCTGGAGAACAGCAAACATTCACATATGCTATACATGTGATATAATATAAAACTGAATAAAATGATTAAATAAACAGTATAACAACCAACCAATTGCACCACTGTTCAGAAAGCAAAACCACCATATGCAGAAACACTCTCAATCAACAGATAAAAAGCATCCTTCAGCTGGATGTCTGTTTTTACTAGGACTGTGTTTGAAGGTGTTTTCTTTTCTTGCCATCAGTGCCTTCACAGGTCATTAGTCAACAAACTTTGTGGAGAAATTTTTAAAAAATTTTCACATGCAATGGAAAAACACAACATCACTGCCACATATTGGACTGTCAGTAAATCTGCTGAGTTGCATCACAGGAAAAAAACATCTATAGTTTGGTTCTCAGGTGAAGTTTTCTCCAGGTTCATCAGTTTCCTCACATAGCTCAAAAATATGCACGCTAGGTTGTGCTGATTCCAAACTGACTATATTAGTAACGCTGTGTAAACTCTAACTTACCTGTGGCATACAGAACAAATACATATAAAATTTAAGTCAGTGTATTTATATAGCGCAATTCACAACACGTCATCTGAAGGCACTTTACAAAGTCAATACAATCAAATCATAGAGACAGATTCCAAGTCAAGAACATACAGTACAGACCAAAGGTTTGGACACCTTCTCATTCACAGAGTTTTCTTTATTTTCATGACTATGAATATTGTAGCTTCACACTGAAGGCATCAAAACTATGAATTAATACATGTGGAATTATATACTGAACCAAAAAGTGTGAAACAACTGAAAATATGTCTTATATTCTAGGTTCTTCAAAGTAGCCACCTTTTGCTTTGATTACTGCTCCACACACTCTTGGCATTCAGTTGATGAGCTTCAAGAAGTAGTCACCTGAAATGGTTTTCACTTCACAGGTGTGCCCTGTCAGGTTTAATAAGTGGGATTTCAAGCCTTATAAATGGGGTTGGGACCATCAGTTGTGTTGTGCAGGAGGTGGATACAGTACACAGCTGATAGTCCTACTGAATAGACTGTTAGAATTTGTATTATTGAAAGAAAAAACAACTAAGTAAAGAAAAACGAGTGGCCATCATTACTTTAAGAAATTAAGTTCAGTCAGTCCGAACAATTGGGAAAACTTTGAAAGTGTCTCCAAGTGCAGTCGCAAAAACCATCAAGCGCTACAAAGAAACTGGCTCAAATGAGGATCGCCCCAGGAAAGGAAGACCAAGAGTCACCTCTGCTGCGGACGATAAGTTTATCCGAGTCACCAGCCTCAGAAATCGCAGGTTAACAGCAGCTCAGATTAGAGAACAGGTCAATGCCACACAGAGTTCTAGCAGCAGATACATCTCTAGAACAACTGTTAAGAGGAGACTGTGTGAATCAGGCCTTCATGGTAAAATAGCTGCGGCGCAGAAAAGGTGAATGGATGGACTCTACATGCCTGGTTCCCACCGTGAAGCATGGAGGGTGAGGTGCGGGGGTGCTTTGCTGGTGACACTGTTGGGGATTTATTCAAAATTGAAGGCATACTGAACCATAATGGCTACCACAGCATCTTGCAGCGGTATGCTATTCCATCCGGTTTGTGTTTAGTTGGACCATCATTTATTTTTCAACAGGACAATGACCCCAAACACACCTCCAGGCTGTGTAAGGGCTATTTGACCAAGAAGGAGAGTGATGGGGTGCTGCGCCAGATGACCTGGCCTCCACAATCACTGGACCTGAACCCAATCGAGATGGTTTGGGGTGAGCTGGACCGCAGAGTGAAGGCAAAAGGGCCAACAAGTGCTAAGCATCTCTGGGAACTCCTTCAAGACTGTTGGAAAACCATTTCAGGTGACTACCTCTTGAAGCTCATCAACAGAATACCAAGAGTGTGCGGAGCAGTAATCAAAGCAAAAGGTGGCTACTTTGAAGAACCTAGAATATAAGACATATTTTCAGTTGTTTCACTCTTTTCTGTTCAGTATATAATTCCACATGTGTTAATTCACAGTTTTGATGCCTTCCGTATGAAGCTACAATATTCATAGTCATGAAAATAAAGAAAACTCTTTGAATGAGAAGGTGTGTCCAAACTTTTGGTCTGTACTGTAAATGAACCGAGAGCATTATTGAGAGACATTACATGCACTACCAATTTATACAGCAACTGCCATAGGACAAAATGATCATTTCTCAAATGATCATTTCTCAAATGATCTACACTCTTTAACATCATTACCGGGTGACTTTGAATTTGCAAAATTTAACTATTAAATATGCCAATTTTGTGTCACAATTGTATTTTATCATGTCTTTAATCCTAATATCATGTCAACTAAACTGCCAAATTTCTTCAATATTAAGATGTTTTCTTTCAATTTCTGCATTTGTCGGAAAAGCTTGTCAAAGGAACTTTAAGAGGACAGAGCATTCACACAGAAAGAAGAGAGAAGCACTGATCCAGGAGTACTTTTGAAATGCCAAGGCAAATAGAAAAACCAGTTTCAAACACAAGGAGAATTAAAGATGCCAAAATGGGTGATATGGTCTGACAAAAGCATTCAACTGTAAAATAACATACTGAGCAGAGTTAAACTGTGGTCTGAAAAATAGTTCCTATTCCCACAGGAACAAGTCTCAGAAATCACTTTATGGGACAGGATTGCTCCCCTTTGATAATATTTGGCATGTACAGTTGCATAAAACATCCTTAGGAGATAGTAACCAATTTATTCATACCTGCATAACCTGCTGCAAACCCAGTCCTAACTTCACAGTTCAATAGAAGACAAAGTTTTTTGTCGTGTGGGTTAAATTAAAAAATATAACACCACTTGCTTAATTTTCCTCAAACTGCGGGGTACCTTACAAGAAGGCAGAATGCAGAATAAAAAAGATTCATCCTAAATCCAGAACTCACCTCTAACACTTTTCAGTTCTTGTTCATCTACAGAGGAGTAATATTTTACTCAAAGGTCTTCTACAACCTATATTTTCACCACAGCAAGAATTAAGCAGGAATAAGTAAAATGAACGCACATTGAAGATTTAGATGAGTTTGGACAAAGACATGTACATTTTTTTACATCCAATTTTGAGGTTTATGGTAAGAATGCTCACCCCTACCATATGTGGAAAATTATATTACAAGATGAAAAATCATAATTTTCTAGCACAAGGTATTGTGTGGAGAGGTTGTATTGTTTATTAGCATCTACTATAACCATATTTTTAATTACTGTATGCCAAAATGTTGTGCTGCCCAGTTTTTGCATACATATACACAAACCAAGCAGTATCTGTCACATATCTTAACTCCAAAGCAGCACACTTTAGTTTTCAGTGTTGATTCCGGTTCTAAAATGTAACAAAGATTGACATGCTTTGAGCATTGTTGCAGATCTAAACAATCCATCCTGGTGGCCTTGGAACACATATTAAGGGGCAAACTGACCTGAAGCAAAAATAGCAGGGAAAAGCAGTGTTGTGAATGTTCTGTGCTCTAAGCTGTGCAATCTAAAAATTTACTAGCGGGCTACATGTTCGCTAGTAAATGTATTCAAACCACTTTCAGTTTTATTAATCAGCTCCTGTTGACGATAATCTTTCCCAGCACAATATCATCAGATATGCTGTCCTAATGTATTAATAATAGGACTATTCCACTGTGATACACACTCCTACAGTCCACCCCATGCAGTTTGTTTAGATGAACATGCATCGATAAATGTAAATGATGAATTGAAATTACAATTAAATCCATCAAACAAAAAGCCAGCACAGAACATAAATTTTATTGCTCAACACTGAAAAAATGGCAATCCCATCTCACATAATGAACAGAATTACAGGAAATGGCCCACAACATATCAATTTCAGTAGCCCTAGCTTTATCCCTCTGCAAGTAATGACTCCTCAGGCGGAGGATCATCCACCTGTTGTACTGCTGCACCTTGGAATTTGTCCTGACAACAGTATTAACGTTCTTTTCATCGCCCCTCTGTCAAACCATATAAATCTTTGTGGTTTTCTGAATTGCATATACTTTAGTACTCTTCGCTATCCTCCTTGGTGGAATCCATAAAGCGATTGTGTTTAACTCTGCGCTTGTGTTTGCCATGCCATGCTAGTGCACCTATATCCTTGTTCACATTGTTGGGACCCCAGCCATGGGTAACAACATTAAAGGCCAGTAAGAACTTTTCTGGAATTTTCTATCACAGTAATCTGCTCCTAACTCAGCCCAGGAACAGAAGCCCAGGAACAGAAGGACAGCAGACTTCCCATGACGTCACCGTTTGAATAAAATCCCCGCATTCCAACAAACAGACCTCTTCCACACAGGTCCCCTGTGGAGTTGGAAGGAAAGACAGCATGCTAATGTCTTTTGCTGGCAAGCAGACATAACTCTTCAAACTGGATCCGAGAGTGTCATACGATCACGCGATCATATGCAACAAAGTTAAGTAATGATTTTCTGTTCGAGTATCCGGTATTCATTCATATAAAAGGTGTAATAAGACAAACTTGACTTGGCTTTTCTTCTGAGGCCTCCAGAAGCAGCCCTAACTGAAGAGGATTTCCCCAACCGCCTGGAAAAGAAGGCCGGGACTGCATCACACGCTTTCCTGCGAGCATGTCCGGGTAGTGAGAGCTACAAGGCCGCATTGCGGCCACTGAAGGAGCCGAACGAGACTTTGTTGTACGGTTCAGCCGGGCCAGCTAAAAGCCCTTCCCCAAAGCTACGAAGGTTATCTGCAAGTTAACCCTTTGTTTACCCACACATGGATGTTTTTCCTCAACACCCAGAACAACTTCTCCTCCTTAACGTAAGAAGTAGTGTTTGGGCAGAGAAGATCTGTTTTGGAGTTAAATCATTTGTTTTTGTTTGTGTTGAGAAACTCAGCTCTGTGTTCTGTGTTGTGTTTTTAAAGTTAAGACAAACTTTATTTAAAGGGTGGTTTTTAAACACAGAAGATCGGCCATAACTCGCCGTCCACACTGATGCATTTCAACCCTTTTATTAATGGTACTAAAGGTATGTGTTTCATTCTGGTAACCAAATATAAGATTCTTTTGTTAGCTCCAACCGATAATGGCTAACATGTGCTCGCCCACATTATGAGTCAGCTGAAGACCATTTACCCGGAAAGATTGTTAGTTTCCAGAAAATAATATTTCCCTAAATATTATTTTACTAAACGTGATAACTAATTAAACACCATCAAGACCCATTCATCCAGAAGGATTTGGTTCTTATTCAAATAATATTTCCTTAAATATTATTGTAATATTTACTTAATAATATGTCTTTAAATAGTATTTTAATAAATAAAGGCAGCTAATTAAACATCCTTGAGAATTAGTCATTCAGAAGGTTAGCTTTATTCAGAAAATCATTCTTTAAAATGTTATTTTATTAAAATGTTTTATCTGATCTTGCATTGTAAATGGTTGTTTAAAGGTATGCTGATTATTGCCTAAGTTAGTTCCAAGACTAACTTAACTCCATTTCCAGATTCTTCAAGATAATCCTTGGTCCTCAGATATAAATAACATTGCATGGTAATGTTGGAACACTCCTTCAGTCGTGGTTTTCAACCATCTTTGATTTACTTGTTTATATTGTACATAGTCCATTAGTCTTCCTCATTCTTTCATTTTGTTTGGTAGTTTAGTTGGGTTGTTTTAGTAAAGAGTTTGTTGATTGAAATATGTTTGACTTTGAGTTGACTTATTTTTGTTAATAAATTCTTGTATTTTAAGACATTGTATGAATTAATTCTGTGTGTGCAGAGTTTTGCTGTTCAATAATGCCAGAGCTTGGCTCATCCCTTTCAATTTTGTCCTAACACCACCGCCTTAATGGGCTGGTATTCACAGGACAACCTTTAACAGAGAGAAATATTATTTAATAACATATTAAAGTATTAATATTAAATATTAAATACGATATTCGTATTCATAATCACATCATATTTTCATATTTGTCAGATTTACTGTAGCATTTTAGCACAAAAAACAGCTGACACTCAGTATGTTCAGTTTAAAAAAATACATTTCAGAGATGTGCCCAGGTGTTTGTATGCATATTCAGTGCATTCCCCAGTTTAGTCCAGGGTTAAATAGTTAAGACCTGGCTCCTTTTCTAGATTTCAAGTTGAAAACTTTAATGCTCTAGCATTGCACCTAGCTTGAAAAACCCCAATGGGAACAAACAACTCCAAACCAAATAATGTAATAGGCCATAGTTTTACCTCTGTTTGTAGGAGCACCCTATCCCCTTCCTTGCAGCACCTGAGAAAGCAGTTGGAACCAGTGAGGTTTAGAACCACTGCAATTCCTCTGAACAACTTATCCATGGCATTTGACTTGTAGTAGTAGATTGTGATCTTCACTGAAGACAAAAGAAGGACAAAGATACATCACAGATACCAACATAAACTACTGCAGCTAGTATTAGTGCAAAATAGATAGCCTCCTGGAAACATGTGTTGCTTGGAATGACCAACCTGGATTTGGTGAAGAGTAGACAGTCTTCTCAGAGCAGAGACATCTGAGATAGCGATGAGTCGGCACATGTCTTATCAAGACATCTGACAGCTTTTCCTGTCTGAAACTGACATCTCCTCGGGGAACTGAAAGTGACCAAGGCACCAAACAGAGAGTATTGACCTATTAAAGGACCTCGTTCACAGTAAAAAGCAGTTCATTGTAAAAGACCCCTCCCTGACAGACCGTGGCTGAGCTGGGCTTTCGTATTTTCATTATTGAGACGCATTATGGATCAGAACAGTTCTAAAGAGTTGCCTCCTCCCCAGGGAGAAACATTTGATATTATTTTAAGAATATATTGGCCTTTATTATGTTTTTTTTGTCACTACAATATACTTTTTTCATAATGTAAAGCACTTTGAATTGTCTTGCTGAAATGTGCTATAGAAATAAACTTGCCTTACCTTACCAATTATTGCCTCATTTGTGTTTTTTTATTTTTTGTTCTGTTGGAATGTGCAAAAGTGACCAATCCCCAATGTGAATGTGAATATATTTACATTAATTAATATCAATAAATTCGGCCCCAAGATCCCATGAGGACTAAATCTATGTGCTGACACACTGCTCTAGTATTTCATTACTTTTCTTTTAAAATTAAACCTTGATTACACTTACAGATATCTTAGAATTGGACACAACAATAAAGCAAGATGTGAAACCTACCAAGTGTCACTGTGCTGGATTCTGCCACCACCACAATGTCATTGAGGGTGCATCCTGTCCCATGACACCCATCACAGGGACTGCCGACATCGCAGCCCCTGCCTCTCACCACAGAGATGCTGGTGTTTGTCATGTGAATTAGAAGGAGGTCACCCTCCATATTCTCCTTGTTCTTATCTTGGCACGCATCTCCCTCTGAATCTATTGTCTCATTTCCATCTTCTTCTCCATTATCTTCCTCCTTTTTCATCTCCCAGGAAAAACTCAGAACAGTGACCTCCTTGTTGTAGGGTTGCAAGGTGTCTTCATCGAGGCTCAGCTGCTCATTTTTTTCACTTGTTTTTCCTGGCTTGTGAACTGACTGAAGAAACAAAAAGGAATTTATGTATTTCAGTGCAAACACCCACATAAACTACAGCCACCTTCAGCATACATTTACAATGACTGCATGTCACTGATGTCCTTCAGTTACGCACAGAATTTTATTTTCAGAACAATTTGTTAGCTCATTCTCTCCCCTTAAAATTGTCTTTCAACCGTTTTTTAATACACCAGAGCAAAGCAGAGCATAACAGTGGAGTGAAAGGAAACAAGACATGGCTAAAAAAGGTTTTGACAAATAAAACCTTTAGATGAATTCCTTCTCCAACGTTATATAGCTGAGTTCTCTCATCAGCATGTCATTCAGCTCTGCAGTCATTCATTTGATTTAGCTGTGTTGAAGAAGGGATGCGTCTAAAAGCTGTTAGATGAAACATCTCGAGGAGTGGACTTGGGAGACCTTATTTTAAACAGTAACTCTGGCTGTATCTTTGGTGTATTGTCTGCTCCACTCTCCAGCTTTTATGGGGTTTTGCTTCAGATTCGCCCTGTATTTAGCTCCATATATTCTTTCATCGAAACTGACTTACTTCCCTTTCCCTGCTGAAATAATGCATCCCCACAGCATGATAGTGCCACCATCATGTTCCACTTTGCAGATGGTGTTTTTAGGGCGTTATGTGAAAGAAGGGAGTGAGGAGTTTGTAATACAAATGAACTTCTGCATAATAAATTTTTTTCAACAAATTTTATTTGTTAAAATGAAAATCTGAAAAGTTTGTACCTTTTCCTTCCCCTTCACAGTTATGTAATACTGTCTGTTAGTCTATCAAATAAAAACCAACTAAATAAATTAAAAGGTGTGGCTTTAAGATGACAAAATGCTAAAAAGTTGAAGGCATATGAATACTTTTGTACACTGTATGTGAGCCAATGAGTTTACCAGCATTGGATTCCCTTCAGACATTCTTTGGGCCAGTTCCTCGGGTTCTAGATCCTGCAGGTCAACCCCATTTATCTCCATCAGCTTGTCTCCTTTTCTGGAGGAGAATATTTAGAAAACTGTTATGAAAAACCCTTGATACAAATCTTTGAAACAAAATATTCAATTAATCCGTATTATACTTATATATAAGAGAAAAGAGAGCTGTAGATAAACACTAGTATGGCTTAAATTTTCATCAGTTGTTTCTGGCCAAAGTGAATTAAGAATATTTATTCATCAGATTGCTAGCCTTCATAACACCAAGAAATGTTTTGTAAAATATGTAAAATTCTTGAAAATTCTGATTATTATTTTAATCATAATAATAAGGGTGACTTGTACTAGTAAGTAGCATTCATGTATTAAAAATATGAACGAATTTTTATTCAATACACCCTGAAAAGATTTTAAGTTATTTTTAAGGTTTACTTTTTATTTTACATGAAAGTGAAGAACATATTGATGTCACAACTGAAACCTTATTTTAGCTCATTCATCAATAAAACTTATGATATTAAGTCCTGTGCTTTGATAAATATGATGCACAGCAATAAATTACAAAAAACAAAAAAATCTCACACTTTCCCTTTGTCTGAGAGTTTCCTGAGTCATTGATGAAAACAATTATAAATCTGACCTGACAAACATTTTCTTTCCCATCTCTTTTTTGTGCTTGACCACTTTTCCCACTTCATAGTGGTGCTTCCCCTCGTGGATTTCGTGCACAATCAGCACACCTCCATTAACAAGGGAATCCTGAAATACACAAACACAAATCTGAACTTGTGAACAAATACAGCATAATCTCACATACAGTTGTGTTCTGTGTCAAGTTAACCCACCTCCATGTCCATGTTGCAGGTTGTGTCAATAAAAGATCGAAGAAACTGGTGGCGGCAGCCGCTTGTCAAAGCTGTGAAATTTATACGTTTGCTGAGGACAAAGAGAAGCAGGAACGAGGAGCCACCAGCACAGTTAGAGATGAGGAACTGATATGTAAAGAGGAAGCAAGTCCAGTAAACATTCACTGAAGAGGAGGTGCAGTGTGTAATTGCTTAGAAAACAGAACTCGTTGAATACTTGGAAGAACAGGGGTTGAAAAGCAGAAAACGTTCCTAAAGAAGTGATCTTAGCATACTCTACAACACCATACTGGACTGTGCTGGTAACAAATAGAACAGAAAATATTTTAAATGAAATCACCCTTTATCCTATTGCTTTGGTGTTTTTATTGCAACCACTAAAAATATTGTAACAGTAAGATAATTTTAAATAAGAAATGAAAACAGTTCTTGCAATGTCACATATTACATGGGAACTAGTGGACAAATATTACTGTACTTCCTCTTTAATGCAGCTTCACTTTAGTCACTGAGAATAAACAAAATAATAGTACTCTTTTTTGTTCTATGATTGATTGTGAATCAAGACAAAAGTGGCAGGCAGTACTTAGGAAGGTACAACTGTCAAAATCAGTGAAATAAAAGTATCACTACACTGATACCATCTGGTACTATTTAGTACTTTAGTGAACGGAGATTGACAAAGTCTCATTAAAGGTTACACACGATGTATGAGTAGCATCAGTATACAGTACAGGGAAGCATCTGTCTCCTGAAAAGTGGATCATTAACTAGAGCTATTGAATGATAATCTCATTATATGTGAATATCAAACATCATATTGGTCTCCTTAAATAAAGTATACTATTTTTTCAGTTTCAAATCTATCTGTCAGAATGGTAAATTCTGTTTGGCATAGATCATAAACTAGAATGAGATGGATATATACTGAAAATGCATTTATCAGCAGAATTACAATATTCACGCTTCAATTGTAAATTAAATTGTTTTATGGTATCTAGTCACTAAAGGAATCATTAATTGAACTTTAATCTCCCTAATCAATTTTTGTTTAAATAACGGGTCCAGACATCAGCAAACCCAAAATCTGACTATTTAAAGGGAAATTTCAATAGGAATATAGATTAAACACTGAGATCATCTTTGGCTGAACAAAATGTATCTCAATGTGTCTCTAACTATAAGGTGATCAAGGTTCTTATGCATAATTTGGATTCTCTAAACATCTGTCTTGCCTTTAGAGAAAGTTCGGAAAAGAAAACTAGGAGAATTACCCCTCCATAAACTCTGGCCGTCTTGATCCACTGCTAAGAAGGGCCTTGTGTGGTTCAGTATCAGACTGTGGTTTCACCTCTCTTTGGAAGGGAAGTTTGGACCTCAGCAGGTGTAAAGTCTCCCTCAGAGTGGTCGAAGGTCTATCTTCCAACATTGGCCTCTGAATGTCTCACAAGTCGCCCCACTTGGATTTTAAACTGAATTGGAAGCAATTTGCAAAACTATCTTGTTGGAAGATAAAAGAATTATAAGGTGAAGGAAATCAATGCAACCAAATTTTAAACAAGTGGATCAAACTTGTTTCTGTTTCTTGGCTCGATTAGGAACAGCTTCTTGGTTCTGTGTGTCAGTCCATCATTGTGTTCCTCTCATTGTGTTTCTTTTCCACCCTGTGATTCCAAAGCATTAATTCTTCATTTTCAGCAAAGCAGTGGTAAATTCTAATTATGTGAAAAAAACAGATTGCTGATTGTAAAAAACTGTTAAACACTGCTAAAAAACACTTTGAAGATCAACTTTTTTGCCTTTTCAAAACATACAGTGCATGAGGAGTGAAGATATAAGTTATAAGAACCCAGTTAGAATCGACATTAAGATGTGCTATATAGAAACCACATAGTGTGAATGACCATACCATTGAAACTATTTGTTGGGGTTAAAAATTAATGTGGGAAAACTGTCTCTGAATGTTGAGCAAAGCTGCAACTTGTGCAACTGCTGTTTTTCACAAGTTGCACTTACCTACCTTTGTTGCAATCTTTTCTCTAAAAATCATGTAGTTTACACAGCAAAACTTATTTAATTACATGCTCATTGCTTCTCTAAACAGGCCTCTTTTAATTTTTCTGACACATTCAAAAAAGCTGGCTGAATATTTTCAGAACAAGTTAATTTAATACACTTGAATGCAAAACTTGTTTCACCGAATCACAGTATATATTGGTGGAAAAGAGCATATAATAATAATACATTTTGGGTGTGTTTATGTTTGAAACATCCATCCATCCATTTTCTATAACCACTTCTTCCATATCTCCTATCGCCAGCAGTCTATGGGAGAGAGGCAGGATACACCCTGGACAGGTCGCCAGTCCATCACAGATGTTTGGAGCAATTAGTTTGTATTAAGAGAATATAGTTCGCAGCTAAGATACCTTGATGTCCATTTACATTTTGGATGATAGTCACCCTTTTCACTTTTAACAATGTAAGCATTCTTTGATTATCCAACAGAAAACTAAACTCAAATAAAGTTATCAACTCTGATTGTTTGCAAGTCATGCAACGAGTCTCTTTTAAGGACATACCAGGATGGGAGCATCAACATAAAAGGTAAGAGTTTTGTGATGTTTACTTTTACTTTTGAATTTAGCTTTATTTGTGTTTTTTTACACTGTAGATGAGATGAATAGATAAAAGTGTTTAAGTATCTGACATACAGGAATTACACAGATTTCGCTTATTTAAAAAATGCAAATGTGATGTTCTTGTAATATTTTTCTTGTAAAGGTTTGAGGAAACAGATTTGTAATACTATAAAATGGAAAACAATGGAAAAACTAAGTTTAAAGTAATGTTTCTCAGTCTTTTTCAAATCTGATTTTTACCAAGAAACTTTTTACAGAACTCAATGAGGGCTTGACATGTGTTTTTTCTTCTGTGTAATCCGTCAGGACTGCAATGATACACATGCATTCATATACCGCCTGTTTTTGCACCACACCCATCTTCTCATGCACTGTTTTCCTAAAGTAAAAGGGAGGAGTTAAAAAACCCTACAGCTTTGCATTTGATCAAAGGAAATGTGCATCACAGAAACTCTGAGGCATTGGATGAATGATGCTATTTGATGGAGTTCTTTAAATCAGTGTGAATTTGGTAATGTTGTATGTGAAGGTGATGAATTAGACTGTCAATGTTTCTAAAAGGTTTTGAAGTGTTGATACTCGAGAGGTTGCATGTGTTACTAAATTTATACAAGCACACATACACAGAAGTTAATTTGGGGTTTCCCTGCTGAGCCAGGGAAGTCCAAATGGGAGAGGATTGAGTTACATGAGGGACACATGCTGCAAAACTTCAAGTCTACCACTGTCCGCTGCCTGTCTTGAAGAAGCTTAAAAGTTTCCTCCAAGCTGTTGAAAAGTGACATGTTTATCAGGTACTGAAATGCTCTGAATGTAAAGAGATTCTGCATGGTGATGTTAGTTTATTTCATAATCGATTCTTTTATGTCTTTTGCTGAAATATCATCAGTGTGAATAAGTGTACACATTGTCGATCATTATTTGAAAACAAATATATACTTTAATTTTAAACACATACCTGAGATTTCACCAATCAATCAAAATAAACCATCATTAACTGATTGGGCTTCAGCTTAGGGATTTTATGTGACTCACTTTATAAACAATCTTTAAATATGCAACTTTCCCTCCCTCTGTGGTGTTTAGCAATAAAGAGCCATGTCTTAATATCCTGTTGTCTGTTTATGTCTCTGTTTCAGATGGTCATGCTCGATGTGTTAATAATAGGAGGTGGCCCTCATGCCTTGACTTTGGCGAGCTTGCTCTCCAGCCCTGACCCTGGACAAGACTCTGACTGTGAAGATGATCGTCTCATCTCCATGTCTACTCACTCAAACTCTGACACATTTAAACACACACAATGTAATGAAGGAAGGAAGAGGAGGACAACAGCAGGTATAACATGTTTGCTTTAATTTAATATGTAATAATCTGGAAGATAATTTTTAGAACTTTTAACTTATTTCTCTAATCTCCAAGGACATTTGTTCAGTAAACGATAAACTGTGTCACAAGTGTGGATAAATGAAGGAAGTTCAGGAGATGTTAAAGAAAATCAACATTAATTCTCCTGCAAATAATGCAACTCAAAGACATAGCATCCACAATAGCATTAACCACAATAATGAACTTATTCTTAAAACAGCAACTGTTGAATAATCAATTAAATTCAGTTTTATTCACATAGCGCCTATTCACAACATGTCATCTCAAGGCACTTTACAAAGTTAATTCAATCAAATCATACAGATTTCAAGTCAGGTACATACATTCCAATTAATCCTAACTATCAAACAGAACAGTCAGATTCAGTTTATTATTCAAATTGGTTAAAATGTTTTCTATCTAAGGAAACCCAGCAGATTGCATCCAGTCAGTGACTTGCAGCATTCACTCCTCCTGGATGAGCATGTAACGACAGTGGACAGTCACTGTCGTTGACTTTGCAGCAATCCCTCATACTGAGCATGCATGTAGTGACAGTGGAGAGGAAAAACTCCCTTTTAACAGGAAGAAACCTCCAGCAGAACCAGAATCAGGCTCAGTGTGAGCGGCCATCTGCCACGACCGACTGGGGGTTTGAGAGAACAGAGCAGAGACACAAAAAGAACACAGAAGCACTGAGGAGGAATATTTTCTATGGGAAAGAAAAAAAAAAAAAAAGTTAAAGGCAGTAGTATCTGCTTTAGTGGCTTTATCTAGGAGAGAAACACAGATTAGCAGATAAGCTCTGAGCCAGTTTTCAGGCCTAGAATAAGACAGAGGGCAGTAAAAGCTCAGTCAATATCTATGTCTAGGAGGGAAACAGGGTTAAACAACAAAAGACAGGGGCAAGTGTATCATGTGTAGAAAGAGAACATTAAGTTGTTGGCAGCAGTAACGCAGTCAGTTACCCCCACCAGGAAGGTGCCACAGCTGAACACAGAGCCAGGCCAGATGTAGCTTCTAGGAAGAGGAAAAACAGAGAGAAAACATAAAGTTAAAAACTGAAATATCAGCAGCTAACCCAACATTTGAGAGTAGTATGAGAATGTAGCAGAGAGAGTGAAAGTGGGCATTATGTCCCACGGCAGCCTATGCCTATAGCAGAATAACTTCAGAGATAGCTCAGGATAATCTAACCCGCTCTAACTATAAGCTTTATCAAAGGTAGACATGGAGTCTGCTTCATGGACTAAAACTGGGAGTTGGTTCCACAGGAGAGGGGCCTGATGACTAAAAATCATTAGGGGTTTATATGTGAGACGGAGAATTTTATATTTTTGTTTATGAATTTAACAGGGAACCAATGATTGGACGCTAAAATCGAGAGTCTTCACACACCACACAATCCACCATGTGCAACAGTGAAAACAGGAAGTGATGCAATACGCCTTACCAAACTCTTTCATGTCCTCACTTGAATGCACTTTTTATGTTGTTGCTGGTTTTGAATGGCCAAAACGTTTTTAGTTACAGCAACCGTTTTTAAGTATGAATGGAAAATTAATTATAGCAACAATAAAAATTGTAACAGAAATAACAGGAAATACTCTTTTTTTTAGCCTGGAAGGTTTTCATTTCATTGGTTCCTCACAGAACCTGTAACTCGGCTGTAAAATCCTTAACTGTCACGTTGAACAATTCCCTCAGTTAATTTTATAGAGTTACCATGTGGTTTGACCCTTGCCTTTCTTAGAGTAAAATACTTTTATTTGAATGATTTTAACTGTCAAAACTTGTCAAAACAGTGCTCTAATGCAGTCAGGCAGTTAGGAGGCATGTCAGCACCTAAAAGGGTTTCTTTCGATGTGGAAGTCCTGAGAGTCTGATCCAAGTCTCTCTCCAAATGACAGAGCTCTTCACCATATCTCTAAGGGTGAGCCCAACTACCCTACAGAGAAAGCTCATTTAAGCTGCTTGTATCCGGGATCTCCTTTTTTCGGTTATGATCGATATCTCATGATCATAGTTGATGGCTGGACTGTAGATGGACTGGTAAATTGAAAGCTTTGATCATTTTCCCACCACGACAGTGGAATATATTCTGGGCTGACTCATTTCTATGGATAGTCCAAATAACCAAATTGAATCAATCGATAAATAAAACTGTATTTATATAGCACTTTTCAACAAGGCCTTGCATTGACCAGGGTGCTTTACAAAATAAAACAAATGAATACAGAACCAATAAAACAAAAAAATAGTGTCAAGTAAAAATTTGAAATAAAACACAGTAAAAGAAAATTTAAAACATTAAAAATCAAATGTCAAAAGCCTTTTGAAATAAATAGGTCTAAGGTTTAGCTGAATAAAAACAGGTCAGAGATGGTGCGCAACCAATGCCAGCCAATGAAAAAGATCGGTCCCTCCATTGCTTACACCTAGAGTGAGGCACCTCCAGCAGATGTTGACCAGTAGACTATAGGCTCTGCTGGGCTGGTGAGTTTTCAAAAGTTCAGCTAGGAAGGGGGGTGCAAGGCCATTTAGTGCTTTAAAAACAAACAGCAGCAGTTTGAACTGTATCCTAAACTGAACTGGAATCCAGTGCAGAGTTAAAAGGATAGGAGTGATATGTTTATGTTTACATGAAGCAAATGAATCGGAACCACAGGACTAAACACACTGAGAAAAACCAATGGGAGAAATAGCTGATGAGAAAATACAGAAACCTGATTTCTTTTTAAATCCCTCACCAGAACATAACCTAGCATAGAAATAAATCAAATTACAAACCACAAAGTGAAAGTAAAACTCAGAAACAAGACTGAAAAAAAAATTAGGAAGTGAACTGGACACAATGGAAAGGAACCCAATTATAAAAATCAAATAGGAACTGGTCTACAAAGATAAGAAGTAACGAAAGACTAAAACTAAAATGAACCTTAACTAACACATAACATTTAAAGTACAAAACACAATGTACCCAACCACCACCAAATTAGTTCCTAATTTAACATAGTTTTATATATATACATTACAGACCAAAGGTTTGGACACACCTTCTCATTCAAAGAGTTTTCTTTATTTTCATGACTATGAATATTGTAGCTTCACACTGAAGGCATCAAATTATCACATGTGGAATTATATACTGAACAGAAAAGAGTGAAACAACTGAAAATATGTCTTATATTCTAGGTTCTTCAAAGTAGCCACCTTTTGCTTTGATTACTGCTCCGCACATTCTTGGCATTCTGTTGATGAGCTTCAAGAGGTAGTCACCTGAAATGGTTTTCTAAACAGTCTTGAAGGAGTTCCCAGAGATGCTTAGCACTTGTTGGCCCTTTTGCCTTCACTCTGCAGTCCAGCTCACCCCAAACCATCTCGTTTGGGTTCAGGTCAGGTGACTGTGGAGGCCAGGTCATCTGGCGCAGCACCCCATCACTCTCCTTCTTGGTCAAATAGCCCTTACACAGCCTGGAGGTGTGTTTGGGGTCATTGTCCTGTTGAAAAATAAATGATGGTCCAACTAAATGCAAACCGGATGGAATAGCATGCCGCTGCAAGATGCTGTGGTAGCCATGCTGGTTCAGTATGCCTTCAGTTTTAAATAAATCCCCACACCATCACACCTCCTCCTCCATGCTTCACGGTGGGAACCAGGCATGATAGATAGATAGATAGATAGATAGATAGATAGATAGATAGATAGATAGATAGATAGATAGATAGATAGATAGATAGATAGATAGATAGATAGATAGATAGATAGATAGATAGATAGATAGATAGATAGATAGATAGATAGATAGATAGATAGATAGATAGATAGATAGATAGATAGATAGATAGATAGATAGATAGATAGATAGATAGATAGATAGATAGATAGATAGATAGATAGATAGATAGATAGATAGATAGATAGATAGATAGATAAAAAAAATTATTTTCATTTAAATGTCTTTGTTTACATGATAAAGATACTTCAAATAACTACATAAATTGCATTCGAGTTGCACTCCCTCTCATTTTGAATTGGTTCAACTATGGAGATCAGCTTACGATCCATGCTTTTCTGAAAATGTTGCTAGTAATTGTTCAATTTAAATGTGTACATCATTAATCTCTGCAGGACAGATGACGAGGAAGCATAAAGCAAAGCCAACAGTATCAGAAAGCACTGTTTGCCTCCCACTCAGTGTCCTGGTGGTAGATACCTACGGAGAATGGGTCGCGTTGTGGGAGAGCCAGTTCACAGCTCTGAACATCCCTCACCTGCGCTCACACACACTGGTGCACACAGACGCTCTCAATAAGGTATGAACATACTGTGACTTCCCCTAAAGTAGAAATGAGGAAAGCACTTTCATTAGCATTACACATACAAATACGTTTGTTTTGTTTTTTTTGACAGAATGCGCTTCAGGAGTTTGTTCTCAAGTACAATCGTTTAGCAGAGCTTCATAGCCTTCCAGACCATGTTCACATTGTGGATGAAAATGCGTTCTTCAATGATATGCGGCTGGGCAAAAAGGAGAGGAGACGTCTGAACATCACCTCAGCGCTAAAGAAGAGTTTATCCTTCAGTCTGCCAGGAACAAAACTCAGTGTGGATTTTTTTAAAGAACAGGTCAGAAAGTTATTTTCTGAACAAAGATGTCTCTTAAAGTTAGTATAATAAGGATTGATTTCCTCTTAATAACATCTCTATTGATGAAGTCATTTCACTGCATAAAATGCTGCAGTACTGTTGATTTTGAGGAATGATACAGTGTAAGACATTAATTTATCGGATGATTATTTATCCTGTGAACTTCAGACATCAATATCCTAAGTACTAAGGGATTTCAAGAGCCACAAATAAATGTATCATCTGTTGACATGCAGGTGAGGAAATACAAATTGGACAAAATTCTGGTCAAGGGAACAGTCGAACGCATCATTCCTGTGACTGGGGACACAAAAGGGATCGAAGAAGAGCAGGAAGCCCAAACTATGGCTGTCAGTGAGACTGAAAAAGTGAAAGATGAAGCGAAGCAGAAAGTTCAACATTTTTGTGTTGAACTTCAAGACGGCAACATCTTAAAAGCTCGGCAGGTTGTTTTGGCAACAGGTCCGACCCGTGCTCAAATGTCAAACATCCCTGAATGGGTAAAAAGCATTGGGGAAAGTTACCCGGAGGGGCGGTTGCAACACACAGTTCATCTAATGCACAAGCTGCCAAACTCTAAGCAAAGACTCCGACAAACAGATTGTCAGGGACAGAAGGAGACTTCTCAAGGTAAGGAAAATTTCACCTTTGGATTGTGCAATCTTCGAGGAGGTGATCATTTTTACTCTAAATCTTAATGTGTAAGATTTGTGTATGTTATGCCATGCTTTTAAATGAAACCTTCAGATTTTATCCTCAGTCTAACACAGACCTCAGCCCTCAAATTCATTCACAAGCACTGTATGCTTATGTGTGTCTATTACATGTAGTGTGTGAGGCAGGGCAGAGGGTAATGGTAGTTGGTGGAGGTCTGACCAGCGCTCATGTCGTCTCTATTGCCCTGCAGCAGGGGGCCGGCCATGTGACATGGGTCATGAGAAAACACCTGCAGGTCTAGTGGCTGTGTGAAACAGCATGTGGATCAACCAATAACAACAGCACTGTGATGACACATTTGATCTCTAAACATAGCCATGTTCAACCTTTCTTCTGTAGTTGAAACAATTTGATGTTGGTGATATGGAGAGCCTGGTAGGCCGTTACTCCCATGTGGAGCATGGCATTAAGATGGATGGCCAGGCCTACCTACGGCAGTTCTACAATGAGCACAGCCTACACAAACGTCTGGCTATGATTCGCCAGGCAAGGAAAGGGGGCGCCATCACTCCAGAGGCATACATCTACCTGCGGCCATTCATACAGAGCGGACAGGTGCAGCTGAAGACATTTTGCCAGGTATTGCAGCCTGTAAATACATCACTGTGACGACTTTGAATAAAACTGATGCTGGAGAATCAGATAATGTACAGAAGAACAGGAGAGCATTTTGTTATTGGTGATAATATGATTAGGAAAAGCTGTGATTTTTCAGCTCATTTTCAGTGAAAAGATTTGTTTACCATTCACTTCATATTTTGAATAACATAAAGATGAAAAAGAGCCTATTTCATATAATTTCCTGTCGGTAAACCTCATTGACTCTTTGTTGTGCTCTTCATGTCACTGTTAAAAAAAAAACTTGAATGGGGTAACTGTACAGGTGAACGAAGCCAGCTGGTGCTACAGGTCTCAAACATGGAATCTGTCTCTCAGCACCGGGGATCACTGGACAGGGGACATGATCTGGCTCGCCACCGGCTGCAAACTTGATGTCAAACAGGACCCGTTGCTTGCTGAGGTGATGAAGAATTTCCCAATCCAGGTGGGTTAGGTAAACCAAAGCAAAAGATGAAAAACAAATATAAGTAAAACATTTTCTAGTTGATGATCTTTTTTTTTTTCAAAACTAACTCTTCTGCTATAATCGTGGAATTTAACCTTTATTTGTCCAACCTAAAGTTTATTGACATGCATCTGGCTTGTTCACTTTGAAGGTGGTTGATGGATGGCCTTGTATATTGGAGAGCTTACAGTGGACAGAAGGATGCCCACTCTATCTGATGGGACAGTACTCTGCTCTTCAGGTAGGCAAAGTGTTTCATGTTTTACTGCAAATCTTGGTTCCAGAAACAAGCTGCAGTTTTGCTACAGAGTTCAGGAGTCTTCAGTTTCCTATATTTCTACACAGGTAGGACCTCATGCTGTAAATCTAGCTGGTGGACAGGCTGCTGGTATGAGAATTGCGAAGGACGTCATTCACCATCATATGCAGGACAGAGAACAGGATTCTGAAATGGGAAGAGGCAAATCAAGAACTGAAGAATATATTCAGCAGATGCAAGGACTTTTCTGGCTTTAATGTTACCTTTCAACCTTCAGATGTAAAAGACTATGAACTTACTATGTATGATATCTGATCACCAAGCTTGACCTGCTCTTGTCTTTTTGCATAAAACAAATAAAAAAAGTATATCGAAAGGCCCTTTCGGGTATGTTATTTACTACGGAGCCCGCAATACTTTTGCGTTCCCACGCTATACATTTTGCGTTCTCACGCAATAGTCTTTGCGTTATCTCGTAATACTTTGTGGGAGACCCGTTTTTGAGATTTATTGAATTTTATTTTGAAATCGGTCTTAAATAAAAGGATCTTCAATCAGACTTAAAAACAGTTATTATACACATGCTGTCAAATTGCTGAACTCTGGACAATAATACTGCACGAAACCACATCTAACACTTTTTTGCTAATTACTGCTGCGTGATGTGTACTTTTTTTGCACGCCACCTTTGTTTTGATAGTGATTTGAACGGTTCGTCTTATCCTAAGCATTTAATCGCATTGTTGACTGCGTGTTAACCCGAATATGACAAATAAACTGTATCAATGCCATATCAGTGCTGTTTGTTTTGTGAGCAGTTTGTCAAATGTGCTGCTGTTTCAAAATGCACAGCTTTCTCTAGGTGATTAGCAACTTTTGCGAGCGAACGCAAAAGTATTGCGTGGGACGCAAAAGGAAAAAGAATCCCGCATGTCCCCTCTCGGGTACCGTACCGTACAGTATTATTGTAACTCGTGTGTTATTTTAATTTTCTTGTGGTTCTTTGTTTCAGTTTTGTTTATGTTTTTTGTTTGTTTCCTTTTGTATTATTGGTATTGGTCATGCAAACACTAAATGGAGATAGAACAAATTGTCATTTTATTCATCTCCTTGAAATGCAGTTGGTAAAAAAGTAATTACATCACTGTTACATTTGTGGGTTCATATATTTTGTACATATGTGACTCTGGGGGTGCGATTATTTGTATTTGGTCCTCAGCTTTGTATACTAGTTATACCATGACCGAGGAATCTGTTCTGTGTGTTTTTTTAATTCTAAAACTCGTAATTATTTGTTATAAGTTTGCTTTCAACCAAGTGCATTTTGCATACCACAATACTGAGTCTTTTTGGTTGTGTAAGCATTTGCCTTTATTACGATTATTATGAGTAGTATTATATTATTACATAAAATTATTATTTACAATTCAGCTTTTCAGAGGTATTTCTTGTTTTTCACTTTACCCTTGAGCGTCATGTCTTAAGCCCCGCCCCATTCCTACTTCCGCCTTTTAATTTTACCTGAGGAAATTAAACTGGCTAAAAATATTCGGTCAATGTGATTTTTAAACAATAATAGCCAACAAAAACGGACAGGTTTTATATTCAAGCAGGTGAGTGGATTTGCAATGCAAGCAGATGGCTCGGTTTAATTTAGCTGCTGACCACGGAAAACTGACACCGTGAAGACTTAACATTGTTTTTGTATTGAGGAAAATGTATGAGGCATTTCTGAGTGGGATGTTAGTGGCAGCAGGTGTTAAACTACGTGTCGAAAAACAGCCGCTGATTCAGGAAACGCTTAATTGTTACGCAGTGCAACTTAGCCGCGAACGGGGAAGTGGCACCGAACAGAGAGGATTGGATAATTTATGCGTCTCTGTTTTTAAATAAGTACAAACTGTTTGCCCAAACGTCAATAGAAACTGGAGCAGCTGACCAGCAGCTGGTGTGATCAACTGACAGATAAGCTGATCCACAGGAAACAGAGCACTGATGTAACACCGGTTTATCCACTATTTCTAAATTTATGTATACCACCTATTCGGTCAATGCTGGGTCGAATTTTTCATTGATTACTTTTAATTTCATTTGGGGGCATCCATCTGAAAGCTATATCAATACAATCTGAATTGAAGCTTCTTACTGGATGTTTTGCCCTTTTTTTATTTTTCTGCCTTTTCCTTTGCATATGTATCTATTACAACACGTGTGACACATGGTAATTTAGAGCGAAATCAATTTATATTTAATTATTATTTAAGTCTGTGGTTGTCAAACTTTTAAGAACAAGTTTCCCCTTTGTAAACTGTAAGTTTTCCCCGTACCACCCAACATTAAAAAACAATGTACAACAGCATTAGGATTTTTGTTGTTATGATACGTTTTTAAGAAACATAAAAAACAAATAAAATAAAAAATAAAGAACAAATTGATTTTGCTCAATTGTTTGAAGTAAATGGTGTAAATGTTCTATTTTTAATTAGAAGATAAAATTTTGAAGGTTTAAACAGAAAAAAAGACACAAAAAAAGACAAAAGCACTCACCACAAATATAAACAGGAAGGTGAAGTTATAATTCCGAACAGGAAAGTCAGATTTCTCATGAACCCCAACCTCAAAATCCAATATGGCTTCCTTAAATCGAAAATAATAAAGTTTAATGCATGGTATTATACAACCTCCATCAGTGAACATATTACTACAGTGTTTCAAAGTACAAAATACTGAGAAAGACATTATTAACTTGTGTTGCTAACCATAGTTAGCCTGGTCACTTAGAATATCAATTGGGAAATCCCACGCGTTTTCAAACTTGGAGGTAATAGAACAAAGTATAGGTAGCCAAGGTCACATGTTCACTCACCTTCTCTTCAGTTCTTACTAGACATTCTTGACATTTTCTCAGCATGGGACTTCTTTTTTGAGAAGTTTAGGAGGAAGCAAAGGTCAACGTGCCTGAACAGCTCATCTTTTTGGCTGTTGAGGGGTTATAAGTGCTACATCCCAGTTGATTAGTTTTTATGTGCCTTGCAATTATTTGATGCCTACATTTCTTCTAAATTCAACTAAAGACAGCCACCAGTGACACCTGGTCGCCTGGTACTATCACGGTTTGAGAGCCATGGCTTTAAGTCATTAGATGACCCTTTTAACTTGTTATTCTGTCACATATTTAACAGATGTTCTACCAGCAACATACCAGCAACATAAAATCACCTGAGTCAGGTAAAGTGTATTATATGTTTTGCAGTGTGAAATCCTGCACAGAGAAGATGAATGTGAGGAAGGTGGTGCAGACAGTTCTTAGCGTGGAACAAGCAGAGGGAGTAGGCGCTCGGGTCCGTAGGAGCATCGGAAGGAAAGAAGTAAGTTCCTCAAGCAAAAATAGATCAGCTGTCAGAGTTCTGGGTACAAGTGAACACATTAGCTTTATCACAGAATCAAAATCAGAACCTCCTTCACTGTCATTGTCACACATACAATGAATTTCAGAAAAAAGCTATCTGGTCAGTGCATGAGCAATTAATTTATGTAAAATAAAAAAAATAGAAACAGTTTGTCAAAAACAGAAAATAACACATTCATACTAATTGCACATTCCCATTATTGCATCTTCTTTACATTCTGGTTGCATTTAGTTTAGGTATTGCTGTTGGATATAAACTGTACTTGAATCTAACGCTTGTTAACGCTTGTTCCTTGTGTATTTGACTTTACAGCTGAGGAACTTGGATCCTTTCCTGATGTTGGATGAGTTTAAAGTGTGCAAGCCAGCAGGTTTTCCAGACCATCCTCACAGAGGATTTGAGACAGTAAGAAGATGGAACAGTGTTTATAAAACATCTGCAAATTTGGATTAATTTAATAATTTGGTTATTTTAATGTGATGGAGTTGATTTGGTGCAAAGCAACACTAGATGGCGACAATAAGCAACAGTACCCTATCCGTTCATTAGATTCAGTGTTTACAAATTTTCAAAAATCATACATTGGGGCAAAGGTATTAACTTGTTCTGGCATTTTGAATTATTCATAGCCTTAACTGAAGTCAACATATTAATGAGCTAAGTATGTCATTATGGCAGCTGGAAAAAAAAAAACTTTACGTCTAAATAGAAGACTTATTCTATGGGCAAATTATCAGCAAATATGACATCATGATTTTCCTGTCCCTTCAGTCCTGTTTGTAATTTTATTTTCTTTGAAGTTAATCTGTAAAAACTCACGCATTGTCATTAGAAACCCAGCCATCTCCCCTAGAGTCTTAGGTTTTGCAGATGCAACCTCTGTCTCGTTGAGTGCATGAACAGAGCTGGGCTTCACTCCCAGCATGCCTTTCTGCAAGCATGTCTGCTGACCCTTACACAGCTTTTGAAATCACACAGCTGTGGAGATAGATCATACGCGGTTCACTGCATGGGCCCGAGCTTTCCTCCCTTACACAGATGTTCACCTTTTAACCCGCAACCTTAAGCTTAGGATTTCTCCTCCTGTCCCGTCCGACCACTGCACCTGTAAACTGAATGCATGAATGCAAGTATTAGTGTTATATTAGTGTTAAGAAAGCACTTTTTTGGGGATCAGTGACCAGAAAAAATAAAACCTGCAACACTGTGTGTTATGTAATGCAAAAACAGTATTGTAAAACATTTTAAGATAATACAACACCGTGCAATAGTTTTAAATTACCCTAGTTTCTTTATATGTTGCTTGTACGAAAGATGGAAAACATTTTGGGAGATGCATCATCCTTTGGCAGATCATATGCCATGTTTTTTAGTTTTTGCAAATCACCTTGTTGGATCTAAATGGGAACAAATTCTCTGACAACCTGTTCATAACAAAATGCCTGAAGACCCAAATAAAAATGGTTTCTAACTTAAGTTATCTGTTATGTTTTAACTCAGCACTTATCCATGCCTTGAACTTAGGAGGCTTTTATGTCTGGATGACTAATAAGTCAGAGTTAAAAGACTTATTGAACAAGGGAAGAAACAAACTTTACTGAAATATACGCCAATACTGATTTGATATGATTGAAAAACAAAAATTTAACACTGGAAATATTTTATCAACCAGAAAGTAGATTGTCAAATTTAAATAGATTTTTTTATTTCATGTGTAATGATTTTCTGTGATCATTTCGGCGTTTAGACACAGCTTCAGTTTATCGGTTTTCACTGTGTGTGCGCGTGTGTGTTTTTCAGGTCACATATGTTTTGGGGGGAATCACAGCCCATGAGGACTTCTGTGGTCATTCTGGACATCTGAAACCTGGAGATTTGCAAGTACTGAACTTATATGGATGCATTAGACCTCACTGACAAGAATTAGACAAAAAATGATCCATATTTCCGTAAATATAAAGCTGCAGGTTATTATAGGCAACACAAATACAAAGTTGTTTGTAACTGTTTGTCTATTATATATATACAATATATATATGTATATATGTATATATATATATATATAGGGCTGCACGGTGGCGCAGTTGGTAGCACTGTTGCCTTGCAGCAAGAAGGTCCTGGGTTTGATTCCCGGCCGGGGGTCTTTCTGCATGGAGTTTGCATGTTCTCCCTGTGCATGCGTGGGTTCTCACCGGGTACTCCGGCTTCCTCCCACAGTCCAAAGACATGACTGTTAGGTTAATTGGTCTCTCTAAATTGCCCTTAGGTGTATGAATGAGTGTGTGCATGGTTGTTTGTGTGTTGCCCTGCAATGGACTGGCGACCTGTCCAGGGTGTACCCCGCCTCTCGCCCATAGACTGCTGGAGATAGGCACCAGCTCCCCCGTGACCCACTATGGAATAAGCGGTAGAAAATGACTGACTGACTGACTGACTATATATGTATATATATGTATATACATATATATATACATATATATGTATATACATATATATATATGTGTGTATATATATAGCTGATAAGCTTTGTTATAAAACTATTTTCTGTCATCAGTAAATTTGCCACATTAAATGATATTCTCTGCTCTTCTAGACTTTAAATACAGAGTGCGTTTCACTGATGTAGTTGTGAATGAAGCTACATGTGGTATATACCCTTGATCTTAACACATATAGTTTATAATCATGCTAATTAGATATTATGCTCTCAGGACTAGGTTTTAAAGTTGTTTTAAAGCCGTAAGATAAAACACACACACACATGCATTCAAACATTCTTTTAATAAAGGATACCTATCAGTTGTATATGTCTCCTTGTGGCAGATTTAGACTTGTGAATTGCATAATTAAATACTAAATTCTGCATAAGACTGTATCAGCACATAAAGAGAGTAACTGAAAGCTCAGTAAATCACTATCATGTATAGAATAAAGTATTCAGCAACTTTAGGTTTATGAAAACAGTTTGTTAGTTCAGCACTCTCCATGCTTTTTGACACCCTTTGGTAAGGACGAGTCATCTAACAGATGACCACCTTCACTCAATCCTGAGGATTTCCTCACCTCAGAACCTAACACCAAACATTGAGGAACTTTTATCCAAGATGACAAACCCATTATCTGGTTCCGGCAAGTGAGCATCCCAGAGTGGCAAATTGAGCTTTTGGGCATTTTCAGTTTTTAATTCAGTTTCATTTTGGGTTTTTGCTTTCTTTTGCTACAACAGGACAGTTGATTTTTCTTTGAAGAAAAAATATTTTTTGGCTCTTTGTCTGTAGAAAAAGATGTTCACTTGAATTTACTCTGAAAAAGTTGCAAATAGAGCCATAAGAAATAAATATACGTGTTTTTATTTATTTTGACATGTTACTATTTAAAAGCAGTGATTGATGAGGATCTTTCAGAGATCATCGACATTCTTTTTTTACCTAACAGGTTTTGAAATAATACACCAGGCTTTTGAGTCTTTGTTATTGTATATCACCACAATGTGCTTTGTTAGTTCCAGGTTCAGCATGTGCAATCAGGTTATTTCAATATGTTTTCAATAAACATTGAACAGGCCTGGCCCTCGAATTGTGCCATTTTTTTTAATTTTGGCACTCTGTGTATTTGAGTTTGACAACCTGGTCTAGGGGGATTGTGCAATGAGGAAATAACCCTCTATCTGTATGTTAGAACCTATTGATGTGTTATATATTCAAGACTAAGAGTTAAGTAGAGTCTTTACAAGGCATGCTAATAAGTGCAGAATGTGCTGCACATGTTGCAGATGTAAATATTTAATTAATGTAACATAAACAGCAATACTTAACTTATCTGGTAATTCAATTTAAACTCCAAGACATCTTCAAAATACATTTAATAGTATAGCTTCAACATTTTTGAACATCCTCAAAATTAGGGTACATGCATGATTTCTTTTGATTGAGATAATGTCAGAAATTGTGTCATTGTCTGCCAGTGGATGACAGCAGGACGGGGAGTGGTCCATGCCGAGATGCCTGTGTCAGAGGAGCCAGTGGTGGGACTGCAGCTGTGGGTTAACCTCCGAAAACAAGAAAAGATGATCGAACCAGCATACCAGGAGCTTAAAAGCTCGGAGATCCCCAAACCCACCCAGGGTGGAGTTACGGTTGCTGTAATATCTGGAGAAGCCTTGGGAGCGAAGGTGTGTTTGTTGGTTTGTGTGCGAATATTCATGTTTCAATTGCATGTTCGTCATCAATAAACCTAAAGACAGAGCAGAATTTTTAAAATAGTGGTTAATTAATTAGAATTCTCTTTTGATCCAATAAGCAAAGACCTAAATGTGCATGCTTTATTGTCTGTGTGTTACTGAATAGGACTGCCTGTTTACTGCAATGTTTGACCGCAGTGGCTGGAAGAAATGTTTGAAAAAAGGAAGCTGGAAATGGGGAACAGATTCTTTTGGCATGCAAGAAATGACTTGGTAGTTTTGTGGTGTCTCCAGTTGTTTTCAACATCAATTCTGAGGTCTGCTTGAGAAAGTCTGGACAGATGACAAACTGTGGCTGACTGTGAGGCTAAGAGGAAAGAATAATGAGTGATGGCTAGATTTATGTGTCCATATTGTGAATCATTTGACTTGAAGATAATAGGAACACATTGGCTCAATTTGATTCATTACCAACTATTAGTCTTCAGATTCAGCTAAGTGATTAGGGCTTGGCTCCTATGTGCTGTAATTTAAGAGTAGCAGTTTTGGTGATTGAAGAAAATCACGGCAAAGTCAGTGCATTAGAAAACTACAGGTGCATAAATATGTGACATATTGGCTTGAATCTTTCTGACCTACATACAGAACCACACTTTGAAACCATTAAAGTTTGCAAAATAATTATTATGTACAAGGGTGAAGTCACTGGGGAAAACTGGAAGCGAGAATCAGGTGCTCTGTGAAAGACGGACGAAGTTAGGGGAATTCTCAGAAGAATTTGTCAGATGTACAGTACAGACCAAAAGTTTGGACACACCTTCTCATTCAAAGAGTTGTCTTTATTTTCATGACTATGAATATTGTAGCTTCACCCTGAAGGCATCAAAACTGAATTAACACATGTGGAATTATATACTGAACAAAAAAGTGTGAAACAACTGAAAATATGTCTTATATTCTAGGTTCTTCAAAGTAGCCACCTTTTGCTTTCATCACTGCTCTGCACACTCTTGGCATTCTGTTGATGAGCTTCAAGAGGTGGTCACCTAAAATGGTTTTCCAACAGTCTTGAGGGAGTTCCCAGAGATGCTTAGCACTTGTTGGCCCTTTTGCCTTCACTCTGTGGTCCAGCTCACCCCAAACCATCTCGATTGGGTTCAGGTCCGGTGACTGTGGAGGCCAGGTCATCTGGCGCAGCACCCCATCACTCTCCTTGGTCAAATAGCCCTTACACAGCCTGGAGGTGTGTTTGGGGTCATTGTCCTGTTGAAAAATAATTGATGGTCCAACTAAACACAAACCGAATGGAATAGCATGCCGCTGCAAGATGCTGTGGTTCAGTATGCCTTCAATTTTGAATAAATCCCCAACAGTGTCACCAGCAAAACACCATCACACCTCCTCGTCCATGCTTCACGGTGGGAACCAGGCATGTAGAGTCCATCCGTTCACTTCTTCTGCGCCGCACAAAGACACGGTGGTTGGAACCAAAGATCTCAAACTTGGACTCATTAGACCAAAGCATAGATTTCCACTGGTCTAATGTCCATTCCTTGTGTTCTTTAGCCCAAACAAGTCTCTTCTGCTTGTTGCCTGTCCTCAGCAGTGGTTTCCTAGCAGCTATTTTACCATGAAGGCCTGATTCACACAGTCTCCTCTTAACAGTTGTTCTAGAGATGTGTCTGCTGCTAGAACTCTGTGTGGCATTGACCTGTTCTCTAATCTGAGCTGCTGTTAACCTGCGATTTCTGAGGCTGGTGACTCGGATGAACTTATCGTCCGCAGCAGAGGTGACTCTTGGTCTTCCTTTCCTGGGGCGGTCCTCATGACAGCCTGTTTCTTTGTAGCGCTTGATGGTTTTTGCGACTGCACTTGGGGACACAATATTGGCTACAATATTCATAGTCATGAAAATAAAGACAACTCTTTGTATGAGAAGGTGTGTCCAAACTTTTGGTGTGTACTGTATGATTGTCAGGAGGGTTTGGTAGCTTACGGTGCAGGAGCGTGGAAAACAGCTTTGAGGCGTGGCAGCGATATAGGTAGTGAGCCTTGAACGAGGGGTTTGGTCGGGGGTGTTCGACTCAATGTGTCCACAGGTGTTTCGGTTGGAGCAGCCAGGTGCTGTGAAGGACTGCTGGGGATTGTTCGTCCGGTATAATCTCGGCCATCTGAGCATTGGCAGGAGAAATCCGGGCAGGCAGAGATAAAAGTTTTCAGAGTTACACAGGTAATCACAAGAAATGGGACTGAGGTTCGGAGGCTTGAATTACCACTAGTGTGGGATTATCAGGTGAAGAATGCTCATCCCGCAACTCCTTTTAAACGCTCCAACCTGGATTGGTGTGCATTCAGCTGCACACCACGCCCACCACTCATACAGACACATGCATCCACATCGTTACAATATGTGCCTATAGACAAAAGCATAAAAGACAGTGAGTTTCCCCCTCTTTTCAAAACCAGGTGTTCATTTCAATTGATACAGAACAGGATATATTTGTACAATAGAAAGCTCAGCTTGTCTAAAACTATTAGGGAAGAATGTTGGTTTGGTGTAATTTCAGACCATGAATCAGAAAGTATAGGACAGAGCTGCTGGATCAAGGATGTTTGATCATGTGATATAAATAGGAAAAATGTGACACAAATGATGGAGTAGGAAATGGTTTAGTCCACCACTGTGATAAACTAATAACTATTCAGAATTTCCATTGTTCAGCATAATTTTCTTACTGTTTCAGATTAATTGCTAGATGTGCCACTATAAGCACAGTCTCTCTCATTTAATTTGGCAGCCTGCTAATTTGTTATTTTCCTGTGAGAAAGAGCATTCTTTATCACTTTCTAAAACAGTTTTGGCAACCTAAAAAGTGGAGTATTCTATATTTTGGCTGAATATAGAATGTATTTATCTCAAATTGATTATTCTTTGTGATTTGATGTGTACAGTTACTGTTAAAAATGGCAGAACATTTTAATGGCACCCACCCCAAGTGTGTATAATTGGTGCAAAATACCCAGCGAGCACTTGACTGTTTTAAAGGGGACATATCATGCTTTAAATCATTCCTTTTCCTATTTAAATCATTCAGATGTGGTCTGTATAAAGTGGAACGGCAATGCTTTGGTTTGAATTTGTCATTAATGTAGCTGCTCAGGCGTTCATTTTACTAATTTTTTAAGCCTACTTTTTGACCGTCTCGTTTTGCTGTGGCCTCTTTAAATGGAAATTAGGCGATTCACACCCGGCCCCCTCCAGGCTACGGAGCCATACAAGATTCCATTACTCTACTTGCCCATGATAAATATCAACAAATGACTAAAAAACAAGAGGTATATACAAAATCATTCCATCAGCCATGTGCTACGTTTACTAATGCATGAGAATAACAGCAATAAAACTAATATTGTAGCTGTAAGCTATCAAATCCAACAAACAACAGTGATGGTTGATTGGTTGAACAGGCTTTTGCTAAGCTGCAATCATCTAAATCAGGTGTGTTAAAGTAGGGAACAACAGAACCTCGCAACAACTGACTTTGAACATCTCTTTACACAATCTACATGTAAGATACCTTTTAAAATGTTAATGCTACCACAAATTGAATGAACACAACTTTTAAACAAGACCCCAACATAGTTAACGAGTTAGCTAACCCTATCATCAAGACATCACTGAATACATTAGGCTCATGTGTTTCCCAAAGCAAAAAGGGCAACCAGATAGCAAAACTGTTTGTTTAATATTGTTATTCAAAACACACAATAAGGTGATGTCCCTAAGGAGGTAAAAGCGAGCGCACAGGGCTAACATTAGCAAGAGGCATGAAAAATAAAATTTAACTAGGCACTCCAAAGAGGTTCTTTTCCCAGGGTACGGTGTAATGACTGGTGTGGGTCAGTACATCCGACAACGAACATTTCGATTTTTCCGCTTGCTGCTTCAGCATCCTTCAACTTCAACTACAAGAATTACGCGAGAGAAAAGAATGGCGGATTCGCTGGATTGGTTAGCCGGAAGTCCGTGACCATCTTTAGAAGTTCCACAGAAAATACTGTGACGTAATAGAGAACAAAACGTAATAGAAAATGGAAAAATCTGAACAGACTGACCAGATATGACCCAAAAGGCATGTAAATATATCATTGCAGGATCTGGAGTGACTACATTCAAACTTTCTAGACTTTCAGAGACTCCCAACACACAAACATGTGTTTAAGAGTTAAAAAAGTGGATTTTGCATGATATGTCCCCTTTAACACAAATTGTAGGAGATTGTAATAGGTTGTTTTGCAATGAGAACGTATTTCTTGTTATTGGCCAATATTGTGCTCATAACAAAAATCATCTAAAAGCACAATCTATTTGCTAGGTTGAAACACAATAGGAAGATGTTTATTTGTGAATAATTTCATGAGAAGAAAACATACAACATTACTCCACTCCATTTACTGTTATACACAGGACATGGAACTTCACAGGGTGTGAGCCAACAACACAGACAGACACCCTGGGGAAATAAATATTGCATTTTTTTATGTTAAACATGATGACAAACAAACTCAAAAAGAAATGTGCTCAAAGTTCAGAGTTCTTCAGACTAGCAACCATCTTTGAGTCCGATTTATTGATTAGTCCCAGACCAATTAATAGCTACTACTCTTTTAAATATTTAATCCTTAGTTTTCCTCATCCAAAATTCAAAGCACTAAAACCACTTCTGTTTATTGTTTTGAACCATCCACCAGGCCATTTTAGATCAGTTTTCAGACTATTTATCTGATTTAGTGTTAAATACAGATAGGTTATTATAGTGGGGGACTTTAACATTCATGTCGATATTGAAAGTGATAGCCTAAATATAGCCTTTAATGCTATCTTAGACTCAATTGGCTTTTCTCAAAACATTAACAAACCTACCCACCTTTGTCTTCATTCTCTGGACCTTGTGTTGACATATAGCACTGAGTGAGAATAAATAACGATATTTTCTCATAACCCTGTCCTGCCTGACCATTTTTTAATAACCTTTGAGTTTAATTTAACTGAGTACTCCATCCCTGAAAGAAAATTTCATTATAGTAGATCATTATCCGACAATGCTGTAACAACATTTAAAGAATGTGTTCCTCTTCTAATTTCCTCATCACAGAAAAACACAGTGGATGGCAATAATTTTGTTTCTTCCCCTTCACAAATTGATTCTCTTGTTCAAACTGTTACTTCCTCATTGCGTGGTGCATTAGACAATGCAGCCTTCTAGAAAAAGAAGGTAATTATTTATAGGAGGCAGGCTCCCTGGTTTAATTCAGCTGCGACATAAAAACTTGGATGACACCAAGTAACAAGTTACAATCACTTGCATTTTCTGCTTCTAAATTCAGACAAGACAGAAGTTGTTGTGTTTGGACCGGATTCTTTGAAAAAGAAACAGCTGTAAGAATTATGATTATTGAAATGTTCAACTGCCCAGACTGTAGAAAGCAGAGCCCTCTCCCAGTCTGAGAACTTAACCTCTATGTTACTCAAAGGTCGGCTTGAGTATTGGACAACTCGCCTGTCTTGGTCATATTTCTGCTTCAATGCAGCACTCAGACACCGGAAAGAGAAACTCGCTTCAAGGTGAAACTCCTTGTCCTTATCTGCGTAGGCCAGGCAAGGTGCAGAACCAAGTTTCTGCTTCAAGAGCTGGAAAGCATGCTCTTGGGGTTCTCCCCAAGTGAAAGGCGTGTCTTTGCACAGGAGTTCTGTGAGGGGTCTTTCATAAATGATCTGTTTCTCCAACAGCTTATTGAGGAACTCCTGAATCGACTCATAAGCGGCCAGAGGGATCTTATACTGACGCACGACGTAGGAGGTGCATTTGGGTTTGTTGGGATATGAACCGTGTGGAGGTCGGTGACCCCACAATCATGGGAGTCCTTCGAGAGGACTGACTGATATTCATAAAACTCGGTGCTTAGCGGATTGGCTTTCTCCAACTGCTCGTTGACCTCGGTCTCAAAACCGGGGTATGGCTCGCTGGATGAGTCCTGGGTCCCTGGCTCTTCTTGACCTGGTTTCCCTGGGTGTGTTGCCAGTACATACACCACAAGGTTTCCTTCAGCCCCCATGGTAGAACCACAGGTGGATTTGGTTATTAAACATCATGTCTCTCAACTGTGATCATGTCCGATGGAAACGTGAACAAAATGTCTGGAGAGTCCTGTCTATCGGACACGAATAAGGGCAGGTCTCCAATGACGGGGATGGTTAGCTTGAAGTCATGAAAAGAGCTGTCTATGAGTATCCCCAGGGGTTTTCTTGGGGTTACCTGAATAGGCACTTGGGTTGGATTCTCCACCAAAAAGAAAAGTTGAGCAGTTGCTCAGGTCAAGCATGGGTGTGCCACATACTACCAGGTTCAGTTTGCCGAAGTAGGGAACAGGTTTTAAGAAAACACGGGTGCTCCGAAGCTTCTGTCCCTTTTTGACTGTCAGGTAGATCGGTACACCTGCTGCTCGCTGCGGTATTAGTGAATTGGTCTCACTTATGACCTGGCAGGCCTGAGGAATGCTTTGTCCTGACAGCATGACCTCAGGGGTTCCCAAGAAAGGACTTGAGCGAGCGTTGGCTCGGGCCCAAACAAACTGGTTGAAGGTGTCTAACTGGGCACCCAGCCGAACCAGCAGGTCTGCGCCGACGAAAAATGGAGGGTGCAGGTGTTGAACAATACTAAAAGCATGAGAGAGCTGCCTCTTGCCAACCTGCACATTGAGGGTGCAGACTCTGGTTGCCTTCAGAAGGCGACGTGCCCAGTCTGCCGAAAGCAGGTTTCTCAGG
Source organism: Girardinichthys multiradiatus (assembly GCF_021462225.1). Lineage (NCBI taxonomy): Eukaryota > Metazoa > Chordata > Actinopteri > Cyprinodontiformes > Goodeidae > Girardinichthys > Girardinichthys multiradiatus. The sequence continues at coordinate 18,807,801 of NC_061797.1, forward strand.
TTTGTCTCCCCACCCGACCAGGTAGACTCTGGTGGCCATGGAGACGAAGTGCACGCCTAGTCTTGCTGACGGGGATTTCGGGTCTGGTTTAAATGGAGGGTCGGCTTCCTGTTTCAAGGGTTTTGGTGGTGTGGTGGCCTGGGGCACTGCTTCTGTCGCCATCTTGCGAAAGGCATCCTCCATCTCTTTCCCCATAATCCCTTCTGTGTGTCGGTTCCACCCTTTTCCATCAATTTTACCTTTAGGCCTTGATGGTCAGGGCGTCTGCTCTACCGGAAGTTATCCAGTTTACCAGACTTCGGTTGCCGTTCATTACCAACCCCCCGGTTCTGCTGACGGACCTATGTTGTTCCCTGAACCTGTTCTTAACATGGGTTCTGGTTGAAGGCTTTCCTGACCTTCCAACGCAAGGCTGTTTTTTTCTGTCTGTACCTGTAAAACCCTAGCCTCACCCTCTGATCCCTTGGTCGGGCGAGCACGTGTTTCCCATGCCATCTGAGTATATTTCCGGATCTTTTGGATGCTAAGGGTCTTTGTTCTGCTTTGTGTAATAGACTCATTTTCATGGCAGAGTATATTAATCATTAATTTTGGTCAAACACAGACATCAAGTTGATTTTTCAAAATGGTTTTTAAACATTGTCTTTAATCCAGCTTCTGCCTGATATTAGTCTGTATCTCTTTAGATTGTTTAGATATCTTTTCAACCTTAAATGCACAAGAGTTATGTGCGGTCAGGTAAAATATATCAGTATTTTATTTTGGTTATCAAATAAAAAATGTATTGGTGAAGATGTGTACTCTTAACCATGTGCTTTTTTTTTTATATACAGTCTAAGGTCTACACAAGAACACCAACCTTGTACTTGGACTTCAAGCTGCAGGCTGGGTCCATGCATGTGCAGCCAGTACCATCTGGTAAGATAATAGTTGTAAAAGCATTGTTGTACAACCTAGGTATAGACTGGTAGTAACTAAAGCAACAAAGTCTTACTTAAAAATATGTAATTGTTGCCTTGATATGCAGAGGTTTTGTCCTTTTTTTTCTTGTTGCTCTATATAATTGGAAATGTACAGTACAAACCAAACGTTTGGACACACCTTGTTATTCAAAGAGTTTTCTTTATTTTCATGACTATGAATATTGTAGCTTCACACTGAAGGCATCAAAACTATGAATTAACACATGTGGAATTGTATACTGAAAAAAACAGTGTGAAACAACTGAAAATATATCTTATATTCTAGGTTCTTCAAAGTAGCCACGTTTTGCTTTGATTACTGCTCCGCACACTCTTGGCATTCTGTTGATGAGCTTCAAGAGGTAGTCATCTGAAATGGTTTTCCAACAGTCTTGAAGGAGTTCCCAGAGATGCTTAGCACTTGTTGGCCCTTTTGCCTTCACTCTGTGATCCAGCTCACCCCAAACCATCTCGATTTGGTTCAGGTCCGGTGACCGTGGAGGACAGGTCATCTGGCGCAGCTCCCCATCACTCTCCTTCTTGGTCAAATAGCCCTTACACAGTCTGGAGGTGTGTTTGGGGTCATTGTCCTGTTGAAAAATAAATGATGGTCCAACTAAACACAAACCGGATGGAATAGCATGGCGCTGCAAGATGCTGTGGTAGCCATACTGGTTCAGTATGCCTTCAATTTTGAATAAATCCCCAACAGTGTTACCAGCAAAGCACCCCCACACGATCACACCTCCTCCATGCTTCACGGTGGGAACCAGGCATGTAGAGTCCATCCATTCACCTCTTCTGCGTTGCACAAAGACACGGTGGTTAGAACCAAAGATCTCAAACTTGGACTCATCAGACCAAAGCACAGATTTCCACTGGTCTAATGTCCATTCCTTGTGTTCTTTAGCCCAAACAAGTCTCTTCTGCTTGTTGCCTGTCCTCAGCAGTGGTTTCCTAGCCGCTATTTTACCATGAAGGCCTGATTCACACAGTCTCTTCTTAACAGTTGTTCTAGAGATGTGTCTGCTGCTAGAACTCTGTGTGGCATTGACCTGTTCTCTAATCTGAGCTGCTGTTAACCTGCGATTCCTGAGGCTGGTGACTCGGATTAACTTATCGTCCGCAGCAGAGGTGACAGCCTGTTTCTTTGTAGCGCTTGATGGTTTTTGCGACTGCACTTGGGGACACTTTCAAAGTTTTCCCAATTGTTCGGACTGACTGAACTTAATTTCTTAAAGTAATGATGGCCACTCGTTTTTTTTTGCTTAGTTGCTTTTTTCTTGCCATAATACAAATTCTAACAGTCTATTCAGTAGGACTATCAGCTGTGTACTGTATCCACCTCCTGCACAACACAACTGATGGTCCCAACCCCATTTAGGCTTGAAATCCCACTTATTAAACCTGACAGGGCACACTTGTGAAGTGAAAACCATTTCAAGCGACTACCTCTTGAAGCTCATCAACAGAATGCCAAGAGTGTGCGGAGCAGTAATCAAAGCAAAGAGTGGCTACTTTGAAGAACCTAGAATATAAGACATATTTTCAGTTGTTTCACACTTTTTTGTTCAGTATATAATTCCACATGTGTTAATTCATATTTTGGATGCCTTCAGTGTGAAGCTACAATATTCATAGTCATGAAAATAAAGACAACTCTTTGAATGAGAAGGTGTGTCCAAACCTTTGGTCTGTACTGTACACGTTTAGAAGTATCTATGCTGTGAAATGACCCATTTTATATCAGGCTGCACTGATGCTTGTGATGGGAAAAATACATTTGATTTATTCATGAGAATATAAGATTTTGGCAGTAGATAGGCCTACATTTAAAACCATCAATAGTATCAATACAGTTTGTGTTTTTACTATTTGAAATTCTAAAATGTTTATTTTAGTTAATAGACGGTGTAGTTTTAAATGCTTTGCCTGTTTTTTCAATACTTACAAATAAGATTTCTTTGTTCGACAGGATGGACTTCCTTCATTTATACTCTCTCAGGAACTGTTCATGTTGGTGAGTTGTTTTCGTCTTTCCTTACTCACAGCCTCACCTTTTTTATTTGATTTAAATTGTTTTACAAGTAACATTATGTCTGGTAAGTTAAGTGGTTGTGATCTGCTTTGGTTGGTAATGTAGACACCCTTCCTTCCTGCTAAAATATCTATGTAGCAAATAAGTGAGTTCTCTGATGCCAGGAACAGCTTCCCTTTTAAATTCAGCCAAAAGGTTCAATATGTTCCACTTTAATGCCTAGTCACTTCTTACTATCAATCAGTAGTGGTGATATGTTTTTTTCTTCAATCACCATTCACCGAATTACATATCTAAAATCTGTGACCCTAGTAATCCCTGGCCTCATATCAGGAACGTATAATGTAGCTGTTATATAATCATAACCAATTCCTGATCCTTTTCGTTGGGTAGACATTGTAGGTTCACGGAACAGTCTTTGCATGAGAGCAAACCCTTTCAGATACTGGACCTTTTTTCACAGGCTTTGTTGGTTTGTTTGAACCTATTTAATATTCTCCCATAAAACCTTATTATATTTAATTACTCTCTTTTGTTATACTGGGGAATCACTAGACTTGAATATAATCACTACCAGATGTTTTTATGACATAAGAGGATAAGGGGATGCTGAGAATAAAGTAGTTATTTGAATTTCAAGTCTAACTCTGCGTGTTGTCTGGCCTAAATCAGAACCAGCTGTCTTTGATGAATATATCCAGAAAAGCTGCCATTGTTTGTCTCTCAGCATTCATATTGTTACCATTTTTATTTTGCTCACTGTGGTCATAAAATACAATACTATTCATACATGTTATAATGGTCCATAAATGGTTTGTAAACAATTAACAGCAATCAAAGAGTTAATTAATTTGTTATTCTAGTTGGTAATTACATTGAAAACAAAACCTATCTTAGTTCATAGCTGTTATATTTTATTGTACTTTTCTAACATAACAAGAACCAATGTTCCTAGACACAGTGTGTTTGTTTTGTTTTTCAGTTGTTAGAATGAAAATTATATTTTTCAGATTGGCCAAAGAATCGTGATTAGTTGAATTCACAAGTTACCAAAGTTGCTTGATCATAGTACAGCAACATTACGAATAAAATATGTATGTCATAATTGTCTGGAAACACTCACAGACCACTTTTTATGGTGGATCTGTTTAAATGCTTGCTAACACAAATAGTTGACAAGCCAATAACAAGGCAGCAAGGAAATGCATTTAGGCATCTAGATGTGATGAAGATGAGTTGCTGAAGTTCAAACGGAAAATCAGAATGCTTGCTCTATACTTGCTGCATAGTGTTTGGCATCAAGTCTCAAGAATCGATTGAAAATTGGACTAAAATTCTGATCCTTCCGGAATCTTTCAAATTAAAACATTTTGGTTCCTAGTTCTGATGGCTTAGTGGCTTCTTCTTCCGCCGACCGGAAGAAGAAGCCACTAAACACCAACAAAGAAGAATCTGCATTAAGTGTGTTCACAACCATGGACATTGTGGGTGGTGCTCAAATGTGTGGCTTAATTTTAGTAAAAGAAATGACCAGTTGGCTTTTCTTTAATGTATGCTGTTCGGCAGTGCCAAGAAGAAGCCCAGCAGATTTACTTCCACAAGCTGAGCATTGAGGCTAAGGATTATTTCAATTGCAGTGGGCATGGAAACAAGGAAGAAAGAGAGGTCAGGCAAAAAGGAAAAAGGAAGAGAAGGAGAAAAGAATAAAGGAGAGAAAGAAGGGTGAAGAGAATACAAGATAACACCCTAGAAGACTATGTTATACACCTGCAGAAACATATATAACAACAGCAATGTTACCAAAAAGTGCACGGTTACCAAAAAGTCCCCGGCAAGCAGCCACCGGGAGTGAGCCGGCACACACCAAAGCACGCAGCCCCGGACACCAAAAACCACCAATACACCAGCGAGCAGAAAAACCAGCTACAGGCAAGGAGTGTGGTGGAGAGAAAATCTTTCCCACATTACATGGCCTTAGCCGATCCAGAAGTGGGAGCAGGCCAAGACCCAACTTGACAGAAAAAATTGCCCCACACAGTCACGATCACACATTTCCACTTTCATGCATACACATAAAAACACTTACATGCACTCAATCACACTCTCCATAAATACACTATACTCCCAGGTCCATTTACCGATAACCCCAGAGGGGCAACCAGCCCCCAAACCCAGAAGGTGGTCCCTTCATTCCGGGATGGAGACAGGCAGGCCGCCCCAGCACCCACCCAGACTAGTGCTGGCACCGCCGGAACCTGAATGACCCCAGCCCAGACTCCGCACACCCCGCCCCGACCCCAGCCCCCAACTACCTCCCGTCCCTATCTGGAGAGTGGGTCATGAGCATACCTAGTCCATATGATCCCGCCAACCAGAACCACCTCAGGACAAAGCATTCCGCCCCCCCATGAATTCCGATCTCAACCCCATTGAGCCCCCCACCCACAACAAACCCCAACATTAATTTCCCCACAGAGCCATCCCCAACCAGGATACAGACATTGATCACATGCCCCTGAGCCCAAATGGCATGAATCCCCTCCCCACAGGGGGACAACCCTACAGATGAGCTCCAACCCCGAAAAGCCGATGAAGACACATCCACACTGCACGAGCTCCACACCCAGCCCTGCTCCAACCTCCCCGCCACACCCTGCCATCCACCACACAGCGCGCCGCAACAGCAAGGCAAGGGCCCTATGCAACACCACCCAAGCATAACAGAGCAGACAACACCAAGCACCATAGTAACAATGGATGCCACGATCCCACACCTAGACGGGACAAACCCATCCGGCAAGATTTCCCAGGCCGGCTTCACGGAACCGGGGCCAACGGCCCTACCCCCACAACCACACAAACACATCACATCGCCTCCACTGCAATGATAGCCCAGGGAGAAACACCAACTAGCTCAGCTCTGCCGTCACCGCTTAGCCAATCCAAATGTCAGTGACCACACATCCAAAAAAGAGGACACAACCCCCCTACCCCACACACCTACCTTTGTTCGCTCAAATGCAGTGTTGATGTGTGTTGTTGCTGAGTTTATCTAAAAGGAAAATCAGGTGGGGAAGAGAGTCTGCCACGCTACCCTCCCTCCTAGATTCCTCAATGTCTACATGCCACTTAACCCTTAGAGGTAGGTGCAGGCACTAAAGGTGAAGTTAATAAAACACCCTCCCCTCTGGATCCCATTAAGCATGTCCACCCCCAACGCCCTATATGTGCGTGTCATGAAGATGTTATAAGTAAAAGTGTCTAAGTTGTACATACAAATTGGGGGCCAGGCTGCCATAGGACCGCGGAGATGGACAAGGCATTCCAATGACGCACTCGCGCCCCATGGCCCTACATAAGTGGTGGTGTGATGAAATGGTTTTGGAGGGTTGAGTTTAGGGAACTCTAATACACCTGACGGTGTTTGTAACACAACGTTATGGAGCCTAAATTTATTTTTTATTTATAGCTTTAATTTGTTGATATTCTAAAAATGTATTCTTGTCTATCCCATATTGTATAATTATGTTAAATGGGTTGAACTGAATTCCTTCAAATCAATGTTCAGGTATTCAACTCCTTTACTTTTCCAGTCTGGAATGGATGAAAGGGTTGTTCCAGATGGGTGTACGTCTGCATGGGATTAGTGAAGACCCTGTCATTTTTAAATACTCCCACCATGCTGTCAGAGAGGAGCTGATATTGATGGTTTTAAAGCACACATGTTGTTTTGTGTAGCTAATATGTGGAAGGTCTGAAATCTTAATATTATTGCATAATGTCTGTTCTACATCTAGCCAGAGTTCATCTAGAGGGCTGTGTTTAAACCATTTTGAGATGTATTGTAGTCTATTAGCATAGAAGTAATGGTGAAAGGTGGAAAAAAATCTAGTCCTCCTTCATCTTTGGTCTCCTGTACCGTTTTTAAGCCAATATGTGGGGGGGTTTATCTTTCCAAAGAAATTTAGTTATGGAGGAGTCTGGAGATCTAAACCAGTCAGATGACGGTTTATTTGGTATCATTAAGAATAAGTAATTGATTTTAGGCAAGACAATCATTTTTATTGAAGCAACCCTGCCATGAGTGATATAGGTAGAGATTTCCATCTAGTGAAATCATCTTCCACTATTTTTAAAAGCAGGATGTATTTTAGTTTTGTTACGTCTGCCAATCTAGGAATCTAAAACAGAATCTAGAAATAGCTAAGACACTGCAGTGGGTGACGAGTTGTGGACCAGAAGGATTTTATGGCAGTTGAGACAGCAATACAGAAACTTCGCTCATCAGCCACTTAGGTTGCCTGATTACTAGCTTTGTATTTGAACACACATCATGTTGAATTTTGAAGAAAATGACTTACAGCAGCATGAGACCACCGTTGTGTTTATGAATCTGAGAGTATTATTTAATATTAATATTTTATCAAATAATATTTCGGTCTGTTAAGGGTTGTCCTGTGAATACCAGCCCAGTAAGGCGATGGTATTAGGACAAAATAGAAAGATGTGAGACGAGCTCTGACATTATTGAACAGCAAAACTCTGCACACACATGGAATAAACTCACACAATTTCTTAAAATACAAGAATTTATTAACAAAAATAAGTCAACTAAAAGTCAAACATATTTCAATCAACAAACTCTTTACTATGCTAAAACAATCCAACTAAACTACCAAGCAGAATTAAAGAACAGGGAAGACTAATGGGCTATGTACAATATAAACAAGTTGATTAAAGATGGTTGAAAATCATGACCAAAAGAGTGATGCAACATTACCATGCAATGTTTATGTTTGAGAACCAAGGATTATCTTGAAGAATCTGGAAATGAAGTTAAGTTAGTCTTGGAACTAACTTAGAAAATAATCAGCAAACGTTTAGACAACCATTCACAATGCAAGATCAGGTAAAGTATTATTTTAATAAAATAATGTTTTAAGAATGATTTGCTGAATAAAACCAACCTTCTGACTAATTCCCAACGGTGTCTAATTAGCTGCCTTTATTTATTAAAATAATATTTAAAGAAATATTATCATGGGAATATTTTGGGAAAGAGCCAAATCTTTCTGGAGAAATGAGGCTTAATGGTGTTTACTTAGTTATCAGATTTAGTAAAATAATGATTAGGGACTATTATTTACTAGCTTGAAAACTAACAACCTTTCTGTTAAATGTTCCCTAGCAGGCAAGCACGTGTTCTTAGCTTGTTAGCAGTGAAAGTTAACAAAGGAAGCTGATAGCTTAGCAACAGAATCAAACACACACCTTTAAAATACCGTTAATAAAAGGGTTAAAATGCATGAGCGCGGACGGCGTGTTATGGCCAATCTTCTGTGTTTAAAATCACCCTTTAAATAAAGTTTGTCTTAACTTTAAGAACACACAAACACAGAACACAACCTGAGCACATGTGCTGCGGATAGCCTGCTAGCAACAAAATAGCTGAGTTTCACACAAACAAAACCAAACTTCATAAAATGAAAAACGTTTAGATGATTTAAATCTAAATCTTTCTCGATTACTCTGCCCAAACACCAAACCTCGTATGAACATGTTGAGGAGTTGTCCGGGCGACAACGAAGTTTGAAGAAAGCTCTGTGAACAAAGGGTTAGCTTCCAGCTGACCTCCGGAGCATTGGCTGGGCGGCCGGTTCTGTCCGCTGACCACACTGCACGTTACCACAGGATGAGGTGCCTGTTATCCTCCTTTCAGACTGGGAAACTGCTCCACTCTGCTTCGTAGAGACAGCGTCTCTGCAGAGGACTCTCTGGAACATTGTTTGTTTCTGCAGGCCTCAGAGAGAAAGTAAAGCCAGGCTTGTACCTTAATTCCCGTTCATGAGTGAATCTACCGGATACACAGACAGTGATTCATTTGTACTTATCTTAGTGCATATGATCGATGATCGTATGACACTCTCGGATCCAGTTGAAGAGTTATGTCTGTTTGCTAGCAAAGAGACATTAGTGCGCTTGCCTCCCCTGTCCCGATGATCACCGGTGTGGAAGAGACAGGATGTAGCAAGAGCGGTGCTTTTATTTGGACAGTGACGTCACAGAAAGTCCGCAGTTACCCCGTTTCCTGGCTGTGCCGGAAGTAGGTTAATGCAATTTATTTTGAAAATTCCAGGAAAGTCTGTACTGGCCTTTCACGTTGTAATCATGGCTGTGGGTCCCAACACCACACAGTGTGCGACTCCTGTCACAGAACAGGAAACAGAAAACTGAAGCTTCAGTTCACAAAGGCTCACCAAAATTGAAGCATAACAGATGAGAAAATGTCTCCTGGCCCAACCAGTCAATATTTCAGCTGCAACATTTGAATGCTTGGGTCAGAATTTGGTTTAAGCATCATGAAAGGATATATCAATCATGCCCTTCTGTGAAGATTTCCGACTCCTCTCTGTCACAAAATAGATTTTAAAACGCTGCTGTTCTCTGAATGGTCTTGGGCCAAAATACATCTCTGATCTCCTGGTCCATAATGAACCAACTAGAACCCTAATCAGGGTTATGCCTACTTTCTGTACCCAGAGTTAGAACCAAACAGGAAGCATTCAGCTTTAATGATCCTCACCTGTGGAACAAACTCTCTGAAGGCATCAGGGCTGCTATAAATCTCAATTCATTTAAGTCAAGATTGAAAACCTTTTTATTTTCTGTTGCATTACAGTAAACTACCAGTTTGCACTTTGACTTTTTGTATGTGTTTTTATGTTCTGATTTTAAACATTTTTATTTTTATGCCTCTAAATCTCTTTTATTTAATACACTTTAAGTTGTCCTGTACATGAAATGTGCTAAATAAATAAACTTGCCTTGCCTCACATTGCCTTGCTGGTGGTACTGTATTGGTGTGGGCACACTTTGGACCCCTTAGTCCTTTTTTTATCATTGTTTAAACGCTACAGCTTATCTGAGTATTTTTGCTGACAGTTTTTTGCCCCTTTCAGGACCACAGTGTTTGTATCTTTTCATGGCCACTTCCAGCAGAATAATTCACCATGTCACAATGCTCAAATTACCTCAAACTGGTTTGTTACAGTACTCTTTTGGCCTCCACAGTCACCAGATTTTTAAATAGAGGACTTCTACATCATGGATATGCAGATGACAAAGCCATGGCAACTACTTGAATTCTATGAACTTTTTTCCAACACTTTGTTGAATCTGTACCATGAAGATAGGGCAAAAGGTGTCCAACCCAGTAGTAGCATAGTGGACTAAATGAAGTAGCCGGGGAGAGAGTACGAACTGGTAAATGTTTGACCTTTATAAAGGTAAATTGAAGTGTAGGTTTACTTGATATAAATATTGTGATGATAAAAGGTGAATGACAAGAATGTTTGTTTATATATCCATTTGCTTTTCTTTTTAAGGCCCAGATCAGGATCAGCAGCAGGTTGAGCCCCATCACACTGTGGTGTTTGGAGATGGTGATTGTGTCAGATTTAAAAACAAGGTATAAGAACCTAAATTGTTAAGGACCTTGTCCACTTAGTCTTTGTCTAAAGCGCTTTGTTGCCAAAAATGATCAACTTTTTTTAGGAAAAATAATATTCAGGTCAACAGTTTAATTCTTATTGCCATTAAGGCTGTCACAACAAAGTTGCCAAAGCGTGTCACTGATTTTTGTCTCACTAATTCACTAGTCATAAAGTTGTATGCTACAACTTTATGACCACTTGCTCGAAACAGTCTTAAAAACAGTCTTGCCCTGTAGAATCATGGATCTTTTATTAGGTTGGTATTTGGCACAGAGATACCAGTAACAAATATTTCCATTGGACCGGAAACTGTCACTTACCAGACTTTTTTGCCCGGTGCATGCAATATCCACTCAGATGGATTTACATTTGGACTACATGTCAAAATAACATCTGCATGAATGGCAAGGCACAATGACTCCTACCAGAAGATTGCCCAAACCATCTCTGACATCGATCTGAGGAAGGTTTCCCCCACCCCTCACTTGTAGCTGTAAGATGTTTGAAGGTTTTCCTACATGTACACCCTGTTTTAAGTCACCCCATTGCATCTCAATGGGATCAATATCTGGATTTTGACATGGCCCCGGAACTTCCCATCCCTTAATTTTCAGACAGTCCGTGGTGCATTTACTGCCATGTTTTAGGTCATTGTCATGGTGCAGGGTCCAGTTCTGCTTCAGATGTATTTATTTTTTTACAGATCATCTATTATTTTCCTCAAATACCCTCTGATACACATTAGAATTTATGCAGCAAAGCGTCGCCAAACCATGACACTTCCACCTCTATGCTTTTAATTTGCTGCGAGTTTCTTTTCTTGGAATGATGTATTTGGTTTACACTAAATATGTCCTCTGTTCTGGTTTCTAAATAATTACGTTTTAGACTCATCTTTACAAAGAACATTATTCCAGAGTTCCTGCTCTGTGTCTACATTCTTTCTTCCAAACTTTATTCCGACCTTGATGTTTTTCTTAGTGTGTTTCCCCATTGCAAACCTCAGCACACTTGGGTGGTCTCTTTCTGATTGTACAATAACATATTTTCACATCAACAGTAGAAAGAGCCTGGTGTAGGCCGGTTGATGACATTTTAAGGTTTTTGAAGCCTCTTTTAGCGTCTTTCTTTTCAAGGTATACTTGCTTGGACCGCCAAACCTGTACATGCTGGTATTTTTTTTTTTTTTTTTTCCTTTTTTCATTTAAAACTCCTTCAATTGTAGAATATTTTCCTTACAGTAGAGCGGCTGATTTCAAGTTCTTTTGAGACATCTTTAAATCCTTTACTATACTCATAAGCCACTACAGCCTTCTTCCTCAGGCAGCTCTTAAAACTTTACCATTGTTTTCACTCTCACTTCAAAAGTCAGGAGCACCAAAATGAATGTCTGAGGTTTGAACAGCAGAAACCTCCTCTGAGGAGTGGTGTTTGAATTATTCGTACCGGTTGTGGTATGTCTGTGTAATTTGAGCCATTTTAATTTATTCCTCTTGAGACATCACATTTCTCCTACATTTTCCTGAACAATTAAAATACATATTCCTCAGTTTTTAGTGTTTATTTATTACTTGAGGTTTTTAACCCTTTTCCAATAAAAATTATATCATATTCTTTCTATCTGCAGGGCTCTGAAGTTTCTCATTTTGTGCTGATTGCTGGAGAACCAATCAACGAGCCTGTGGTACAACATGGTACATCACCTTCTATTATTTTACTGTTAACAAGTCACTAAACAATGAGGTGACTCTGTGCTTTAAGAAAATTGGAAGCACAGATTTCTACACCTGTGTATTAATGTAGGTTGTTTGGCCTTCAGGTCCATTTGTAATGACCACTGCAGAGGAGATCGACCAGACCATCATGGACTATCAAAATGGCAGAAATGGCTTTGAAAGAGCCAAACACTGGAGATCTAAAATCCGAGATTCTTCTTAAGCAGTACAGCTCGTTATGCAGCTTTTTTTCTGTTAGATGGTTTGTTACATGTCTATATATCTATGTATGTCTATATTTCTATCTATCTATATATATATATATATATATATATATATATATATATATATTTATGATTTAGAGCATATAGGATATACTTGCACCAACAATACTCGTGGTTCTTTCCAAAGATATTTTCCTTATGCTGTTTGAAGGAACAGAGTCACTTGGAATATGCTAAAGAGTACTAAATAAGTTACAAAAATAATTGTAAGCTAGGTTTAACTGATCTGTTAGATTTGTCGATTAGTTGTAAGCTGTCGAGTTCTTGTTTTTAATTCTTGTTTACTATGATAAACTCCGTCTGTCCTCCCCCAGCTGTTTGTGCAAACAAACAGGGTTTGGTATAATAGACGGAATTCTCTTATTATGTAGCTAAAAACCAAGCAACACAACAGATGTCTTGGTAATCTGCTCCTAATCAGCACTTTATAAATTGGGTTTTTCAGATTTGTTGAGACAAAGTGTCTCTTGTGCTGTTATCGGATGCCTTCAGAGGCTCAGTTTATAAAAGAATTTTAAATGCTCATTGAAGAATTTGTGGATAACATGTTAATTCTGCGAATGAAAAAGCAAGAGATTGGTGCAAATTAAGCCATGCCTCCCTAAAGGAGTGTTTTTAGTAGCTGATATGCACTGGAAACATCATGTCATTCCTTTTTATTAGTTTATCTTCATTGAAGTTACCAAAGCAACCACTGAGGAATATTTCCCTGGAGACACTTTAAACTCAAGACATTACAAAAAAAACAGATTTTCTATAAATACTAAGCACTTTGTTTGCACTAATTTGTTTGAATGACACTACATGTTTGCTCTATCTTTCTCCCACCTTCTCTTTCAACCAGATGTATTACCTCATGCATACAAGTAAAAAACATTTAGTAGAAGTTTAAATATATTTTATCACAATTTTGGGTGGTGTTAGTGTACTAATGAATTTGAAATAAATTTTAAAATGTAAATATTTTGAATTCTTTTTTGTCTGCACAAGTATCACATTGATCATATTTTTGCATGTTCCATTATTATTAGAAGCTACAAAGTTTATGGATGTCACAGATTTTTTGGTGTATTTCTAGCTGATTGAATACTAAACAGAAAGGGTCTGGAAGGGTAAGTGGATAGGATGTCTGGGAGACGGGTGTGGTGTTGGCATCTTATTTCCCGTTACGGAGTTCTGGATCACATTAAAACGCATGTTCCTGCTCTCGGCTATAAGTGGTTCAGTAAGTCTAGAAGAAACGAACACTGGTAAGAGATTTAAAAGGCAGATGATTTGTCTACTCGACAAACATTTCAATAGAAATGAGAATCAGAAGTTAAAAGGCATAACTTGATGCTGAAGGACAAACAGCTTTTGAGATTTTTTAAAACTAGATAGATTTTGTTGTTGCTATAATTTTGGTTTGTTTAACCATGAAAGTCAAAGCACTCTAAGGTACCAGATGCTCAAATTAGGTAAGCAGATATGAAAATATTGTAATAAGTAATGATAGACATTAAGGGAATACATAAAGTTTGACACACTGAACTGTAAGCATCTTTGTCCTGCAGTTTTCGCAACCCTATAATGTGACTGAACACCTCAGCTTCTGCATCAAAGCTTTAGCAGGACATTCCTGGTTTAAAGCCCACCTCTCCATTTGGCTCATGGCTGACTAGGTTGTTGCAACGGGTTGCTCGGTCTCAAATACACACACTCACACGCTCTGCATGCAGCTGGACGATCAAGAGTTTTTTTTAAGCACAAATGTATTCTGAGAGGACAGAGTGTGTGGTCTGAGGGACTCAACTGGTCCAGCATTTGGAGAGGCAGCCAACTCTCAGAGCTTTTACAGCACTGTTGAGAGAAAACAAGGAGCGTCGGCTGTTAATGATGAGGATGCAATGGAGTCTGTGCAGGATCATTTTCTTGGTGACTTTTTTGTTGGAGCTCGGCTGGATAAACATAGGATATAGCATGCACAGGGAGGGATACAACAAGGTAAGTTGATTCATGAAACTTTCTAGTTTTTATACAATGTACAAACATAGCAATATGATAAAACCTTTCTGCAAATTTTGTAGTAGATCAGTAAGGAAGGCTCATGTTTAATTCTGAGGCTGCAGTTTGCTCAGCCCTTTATGATAAATTTCACACTTGACCAGTTGCTGCCAGGGCAGGACACATGTTTAGTCCTAACAGACAGTAATCATGCATATCTGTAGGACTTAAACAAGAATTCATGTTAAGAAGGTGTATCTCATTTCACATTCAGGGTCTTGGCTTCTCTGGTTCTGATTAGAGGCCATGACTGGCATATATTCAGGAAAAACTTTTTCAGTTTCAGTTGTTTAGGCAGAAGCTTGCTGGACCATCTGTTATGGTTCACACTGACACTTGGTCATAGTCAAAGCCCACACTGACACATGATGTTCTTCATGATCTCTTTGCTGTGCCTTCACCCCTGTGTGTAGACGTGCCATATGGGATCATATTTTGGCTTAATAACCTCAGAAACCAGTGTGGGAATCTTTAAATTTAATTTTCACTGCCATCCAGTTTCTTCCTTATGTAGTTCAGATCGTTGACCATTTAACATGTAAACTAGTTAAAACAAACACAACATTTCTTTCTCAAAAGACAATTTACGATTTGATGCTCGGGAGACAAAAGTTAGATTTAAGCTACCTTAGATTGCACTGCACAGTGGGGGTTCTGATTCGCTCTGGTTTCATTTTGTTCTGGTTTATGTCAGCATGGGAACTCTGCCTTCCTGCGGTACCATGACATGGGGTTTTATGGACTTCTCACACCCTTGAACCCCATCTCTTAAAGTCCCTTTGGAGGAGTGCCACCAAATAATCTTACACCTAGCTTCAAACACAAAGAACATAATTTAAGCCTTTTGTTTGAGTCTTAGATTGTTTTCTTTTGAAGGGAAGAGGCATAGTTATTGCTTCCTTTAATCATATTTTTATGATCTCAGTTGACTTATAATCTGGAATTTTAAAGAGGAATACATGCTCATAAAACTAAAACTTTATTGAAGTGCCTGAGTGTAAGGATAAATATGAAGGATTTTTTTTCGCTTACTATGAAGGAAAATAGCTCAATTTGGAACAGGTGCTAAAGATATATAAGTTGTGTTTAGAAGTTGATTGGTGCTTACTTTGTATTAACAGAAGCTAATCTATTCTGGTCCAGTGACTCATTGTTACCTATCACAATTACTTAAAGGTAGTTGTGGCTGCTAAGAGTGGCACATCCAGTTACTGGGTTTAAAGTGCAAACAATGTTTTTAGGTTTGAATAGCTTGTTTTTCTTGAGAATTAAAATGTCATTTAAAAACTGCACCAACCAGGCTGTACTTTTTTTAATCAAGACATTTTTAGATTCAGGCTCTCCTCTTACAGAACCGCAGAATGCACAGAGGATAGATTCGTTTCTTACAACAGGACGAAAGAGCAACGCTGCGGAGAACAGTTAGCTGAGGAAACCGCTAGTTACATTGTTTTTCTAATTTATGCTTCTGATTCTGATGTGGTGCACTTCGCACCTTTTTTTCTCTTTAATCCATGACTGCAGGTTCTTATATGAAACAGTAGGTTTATCAAATGTTCTTCATTCTTTGTGTTAACAATAGCAGAACAGAGTTAAAATAAAACTACTTATATATCAGCTGTTACTGAGTATTTTGTTACCAGCTTCTGGTTTTCCTTTTAAAGATTTTTGTGCAGAAATGCACAGATGGATTTTCCCGGGAAATTTAACCCACTCCAGAGCAGGTTATGAGTTCAGCCTCTGTTACTATGGTGATGTAGATGGGTTCAAAGAGATCCACCTTCATTATATACTATCCACTAACTTTCAGCTCAGCAATGTTTCAAATGTCAACCTTCTGGTGTTTCTTTAATAATAAATATTAATAGCCATCATATTTAAAGGTTTCTCCAATGATGACTCATATGTTCCCTGTTTATATAGGCTGGAAAGACTAACAAAAACAAAATCATTAGCACTCAGAAATTATATTATTCATAGAAAATAGCTGTATTTATTTTGTGTAAAATATAAATTCTGAATCCATCCACAGCCACCCTTGACGGAGATGTCTGTATTTACTTACACCATGAGATGTGCAATTATACTTATCCCTAAAATGTTCCAGTTTTCATTAACAATCATGATTATACCCATGAACAGTTAGTTTTATTTTTTATTTTTTTTTTCTTTGGTTGAACCCAGCGGGTTAGGAGACAGTGGGAGAGGCAGGTCCGCACATCCTCCAGTTTGGACGAGCTACTGCGACTCGCACATTTCCCTGACTGGAAGCTGTGGAAGTGTCGTTTAAGGCTGCAGCCACCACAAGTCAATGCAGAGCCCTTCTCCTTTCCGCCTCTGGTTGGATCGCACCGCTCCACACGCTACGCTGCTGAGTCTTACAGCCTGGAGATACTCAAAGGTTGGATCATGTGCAAATCCCTGGATGTGGGTTTAAAATCAATTTCATCATTGCTTTTCCTCTTTAGCCATAGATGAGGAGTGGCAGAGTACTCAGTGTATGCCCAGAGAGACATGCGTCGATGTGGCCAACGAGCTGGGGACCGACCCCTCGATTTTCTTCAAGCCACCCTGTGTATCTGTCTACAGGTGCTTTCAGCCTATACAAGTTACAGAAATCTACTTTTTAATCACGTTTAAAGCTGTGCTGCATCGTTCGTATTATTAAAGCTGGAAAAATCACTAATCTTTTTCTTGCTGACAGGTGTGGTGGCTGCTGCAACCAGGAGGGCATCACTTGCAGAAATACGTCTACTGTATATGTGAATAAAACGGTGAGTAATTCCCCCTTATCGATATGATTATACATTTTTGAGGAGCAGGAATAGTTTTCAGCATTTAAACAACTGTCTATAATTGTGTCTTTTAGGTCCTCAGTATAATACCTTTTAAATTTGTACCGGAACCCATGCTGATAAAAGTAGCAAACCATACTACTTGCAGATGCATGGAGCCTGCAATAATTCGACGTAACGCTCAGCAACACAGGACCAGTGGGTGAGTATGGAAAGTCCCAAATCCGTTTACTGTCACCAGTGTTGGAGTTCATGTTTTCTCCATGTGGTTTATTATCAGCTGCCCTCTGATGGGACAGATGTTGGAAGCTCGGGACTCCAGGAGACTTTGTGCCAGTGGGTGGATTTGGGATTGTTCAAGTGAAAGATGCATACCTTACCCTTCCAGTACACCAGGTTAGTTTTTGAGGAAGTATTTATGAGCCTTACGATATATTTCTTTATTTAACTTCCATTTTTTTCAAAGCAAAGCTGAGACATGCTGGAAAAAATCAATTCTCATCTTGGCATAAACTGAGTTTTAAAATGTCCCACCGCCACTATTGTCTTTTTTCATCTTAAATTTGCATTAATATTATCCTTTGTGTAGAGCTTCCCCTCAGTTCCTGGTTGTCGGACTGTGAGATAGACGTGGAGCGCTGTGAATGTCTGCCCAGACCGGAGCCAATTCTCCAGCCGAGACCGCTGTAATCCAAACTCTTCCATGAGACCCCAATGTTTTGATAAAGCCTCATGCAGGTAGAGGTAATACTGAATTTTATCTGAACCTGCCCTGCTTTTCAAATATATACTTTATAATATTTGTAATTATTTTGGAAGTAAAACAAAAAATCATTACAGAAGAAGAAAAATAAGTTTTTGAAGTTGAACTAAAATACAATGCTCAAAAAAATAAAGGGAACCCTTAAACAACACAATATAACTCCAAGTAAATCAAACTTCTGTGAAATCAAACTGTCCACTTAGGAAGCAACACTGATTGACGATCAATTTCACTGCTGTTGTCCAAATGGAAAAGACAACAGGGGGAAATCTTTGGTGATTAGCAAGACACACTCAATAAAGGAGTGGTTCTGCAGGTGGGGACCACAGACCACTTCTCAGTACCTATGCTTTCTGGCTGATGTTTTGGTCACTTTTGAATGTTGGTGGTGCTTTCACACTCGTGGTAGCATGAGACGGACTCTACAACCCACACAAGTGGCTCAGGTAGTGCAGCTCATCCAGGATGGCACATCAATGCGAGCTGTGGCAAGAAGGTTTGCTGTGTCTGTCAGCGTAGTGTCCAGAGCCTGGAGGCGCTACCAGGAGACAGGCCAGTACACCAGGAGACGTGGAGGAGGCCATAGGAGGGCAACACAGACAAGGAGCAACGTTACGTTGCACCACAGACTGTCCAGGAGCTGGTGGATGCTTTAGTCCAGGTCTGGGAGGCGATCTCTCAGGAGACCATCCGCCGTCTCATCAGAAGCATGCCCATGTGTTGTAGGGAGGTCATACAGGCACGTGGAGGTCACACACAATACTGAGCCTCATTTTGACTTGTTTTAAGGACATTACATCAAGGTTGGATCAGCCTGTAGTGTGTTTTTCCACTAATTTTGTATGTGACTCCAAATCCAGGCCTCCATTGGTTAATAAATTTGATTTCCATTGATGATTTTTGTGTGATGTTGTTGTCAGCAGATTCAACTTTGTACAGAACAAAGTATTTAATGAGAATATTTCATTCATTCAGATCTAGGATGTGTTATTTGAGTGTTCCCTTTATTTTTTGGTACAGTGTACATTTGTTTAGAATCCTTTGTATTAAACTTCACATCTGGACATTACAAAATGATTAAATGTATAAAATATGTTTTTGCTTAATTTAAGCACCCTGAAATACATCTTTTTAATTGTATAAAATACTTTGCACTCATGTTGTGGTGAAATAGCACTAGCTAGATATTAGAGAAATATAAACCAAACCTTGCCTTTTGTTTTACAGATGCAAACTCCTCAAGTAGAGCTTCACTGGAGATATACATTACGACAAGCTGCTCAACAAAGAGCAATGACAAATATAAAATGTCCTATAATTTATTTACAGTCCTATTTATGCAGATTACTTTACTTATATTAACTAATTTGACCATGTTAATTGATTGGTTTAACAAGAATGGATTAGGTTTTAATCAAAGTGTACAATTTTACCTTCTTTCTTTGTGCACTGAATTTTTAGTATTTACAATAAAGATTATTTTTATAATTCAAAACAGCTGTCATAATCTTGTTTTTTGCTTAGATATTCCAATTTGATAAACATAAATATATTCATAGTTATGTTAAGATTGCCCTGAACTCCCCATCAAACACAGCAACTGCAGAAATAAAGTTGTAATTATCCTTTCATTCTTTGCAACCAAGGTTGATCCAATCTGTGTTGGAAAATAAAAAAACAAACAGCACCCTCCACATTCATTGGTACTTATATAAAAATGGAACAAAATAATTAAAATATATAAATATTTCACTGATGTAAAACAATCTCACACTGAATATTTAGAAAGAAAATCTGCCTATTAGTTTTACTGTATTAATTAATTTATGGGAACATAAATGTAGAACAAAAATCAATGTAAGTAAATATCATTTTGTTTTTATCAAAATCGCCAGAGCCACATTTAGTGGTACCCCTACAATTCCAAATTACTGATTAATGGAGTATTTTGTAATGTATAGTAGTGATGTAGTAGGAGTATTAGTTTCCCTGGGGTGTAACCAGGGGTGAAAGTACTTTTAAATTCTTGCCGGTACAACTTGACAATGTGAACAAAGAAGTAATTGTTCTCTGCATTGTGATCAAGTTTTGATTTCATTTAAATTAAACATTTGACAGTTCGGTTGTTTTAGCGGTTTTTACTTAAAAGTCTGTAGATGGTAAGTGATTTATTGTTCGTCCTGTCTTAATGGTGTTTTTTTATGTCTTTGCACCACCTGTGTAAAATCTCCCAGTCCATTAAATCGAACGCACCAATCTCCTTGGCAACCGCTCTGTTTTGGAGGTAAGCGCGCATGCGCTCTTGTGTAGCGTATGTGAAATCTCAGGTCATAAGCGGTGTTTTCGAGCTTGTTTTAATTCAGCAAAATAACATGAAACACAACTAGTTTCTCTCCCTTTGCTTTTAACTGGAGTATTTAGCAGCGAGCAGACAGACATTAAACGTAGCGGTGCTCGTTTTAAAGGCTGGCCGTTCACAAAATCCTCGAGCCCCGAGGGGAGAGAAGCAAAGCAAGAGCATTGAGGCTCCAGCATAGCAGAACAGTTCAGAAACTATTTGGAATGACGGGAAAAAAGCTATATTTATAAACAGATTAAGTCGTGTTTTAGACTGCCTATTGATAGCGGATCTGATCTTCTTTGTGTGCTCGTGAATTTTTGTAGCCATAACTGGTTCTGGATGACGGCTTCATAGCAGACAGCTGTTCTTCCCTCTTCCCGGTACCGGCGCAAACTCTTTTAGTGGTACGCAGTACCGGACTATACCGGCTCACTTTCACCCCTGGGTGTAACACTAACATAGGGCCATTTCACTTAAAGGGCTTCAAAATAGGAAAGACAATAGAACATGCCATTAAAAAAGATAGATGGATGGTTGGTTGGATGGATGGACGGACAGACGGATGGATGGATGGATGAATTGAAAGCTAGAAGAAATGCATCTTTTGACAAAGCTTTGAGAACTGGCTTATTGGAAGAAACATATAAAGTAATGAGTGATGCGCATTTCTCTTTATTTGTACTATTGGACAGCTGTTCACATAAACTCAAGACCATAACTGCTGCTAGAGAAAATAAACATTGCAAAATTATTCATTTATAGTTTTAATTCCTTTAAATTGTTTTTCAGTTTCTAGCTTTTCCACACCAGCCGTGCAGTATCTAGAAAATATATAGATAAAGACTTGCTCTGATTAATAAAAATAAATAGTATTATCTCTGATCAAATCTAAAGGTCTCCATCAGAAGCATCAGAGCCATAATAAAGCAAAGGTAGTAATAAGCACATAGCTTACCAGAAGACATGGCCGACATTTCTTTTTGTGCTTATTTTGTTGTTGAAGCGGGATGAAAGTATTGATTTTCAGGTGGGTTTATTAAATGTCTTTCCACAACAACGCTTCTAGTCAATAAAATTTAAAAAGGAAAGTGTGATGTTAGTACATCGACAACAGTCAATAAAAGGTTAGACATCACAGTGTCTGAATGCAGTCATCTTTGTTGAGTTATGGAAGATTTCTATAAACTTGTGGAACAAATTTGATCCTCCTTTATTGTTCCTTTCATAACATCCTCACTCTGCATTTTGGTGCCATAAAGGCAGAATGAAACAGCCAAACTAAAACTAGTCTGCTGTTACTAGCTGTGACAACTAGCAGTTAAAAAAAAAAACAGTAAAGCATGGATCCATGCAGTTGTAACTTTTTCAATCATGCTCTGACCTTAAAGAAGAAAAAAGAAAAGAGCTGTACACAGTTTCAAAAGCACTTCTTTATATATAATAAAGTTATTTTTAAACAGAAGCAGTGTTGTGTATATGTGCATATGTTCAAGGCATTTTATTTTTTTCCAGTTTCCAAACCTGTAATGATTACAAGCTCTTAGAGAAAAGGAAATTGAATCCAATAAATATGGGTTTTAGGACTGTTTAGTGTTTTTTAACTCTTAAGTCTTCCTAACTGGATCTCTCTGAAAGATGTTGAAATAACTCAATCACTTCAACAATATATTTTGCTTGCATCACAAAGACAATCTGCGCATAAACTCAAATATGGCGGTGAGAAAGTATCAAGACCCACAAACTTAAACCTGTCTGGTGATATAAATAGCAGCAAAAAGATGATAGATTTATATGAAATCCAAAGCAAAATACAAAGTAGAATATCACATTGAAGACGATAACCAGGCATAACTTGATGTTTCAGTTATAGATCTAGTAGTGATACTCACACAGGGTTGATCCATAACAAATTTTGTCCTCTGGCACACAGTTTCCCCTTTGAGCCTTCTTAAGTGACAATACTGTGAATATTTTGTAATAAACCAGTCAGAAAGGTTCTGGTTTTCCCCTAAAAAGACAGTCTGCTTGGTCAGTCCCATGCATAATGACCCTGAAGGCCTTGGTGCCTGCATTAACTGGAGCATTTCTAAAAAAAAAAAAGTCAGAAGACCAAAATGTGAAATGACAAAAGGCAATAAAGCCATGAAGAAATTGTGAATCAGCGAAAGACTGATCCTTAGGGCAGCTGTAACCAAATGTGCAAAAATCACACACGGTTGCTGCAGGACCCCTCTAATGTGGTTGATGATGGTGGAGGTGGTGGTCAGAAGGATGTATAAATATATTTATGACAATATTAAATTTGCACACATTTATGGTGTGAATAAATGTTTCATTTCTTACATGTTTCCAATAAAACCAGAATCTATGTAGCTGCAGTGTTTTTAAATCCCACATTGGGGACATTTGTTAGGAATTGTAGCAGTTGCTGGCGGGGAGCAAGCTAGCTCTCCTATTTTTTTTAAATAACTAAAAATATGTTAATGTAGCACTGAAACCTTGTCCTACTGGATGAAGATCATCACGTTAAACACCATTTATCAGCATTAATAACGAGTCAGCTGGCAGCATGTGTTGTTAGAAGTGGGTCTTTTAGAGAGCTGAAACAACAGGTTTGAGCACCAGCTACTGCAATGTGCAACATGTACGAATTAAGACAGGAATATCTGTTAATTCTGAATTTCTGAATTTCATTTGTTTTGGTTTTGTTACATTGTTTTTGGGTGCAGTTTCCTAATACCTTCCTGTGAGAGATGTCCCAACCAGTATTCATGCCATTTTTGGAGGATGTAGCATTATTGTCTTTATTTCAGTGTTGAACAGTAATAAAACAATTATCTGACAGTTGCTTTCTATATCTGTAAAATGCAATGAATAACCTCCAGGTCTATACATGTAAAAGAATCATCCCATGAACTAAGCCATATTGTGTTATTTATTTTTCAGATTTATTTACTGCTGTTTTGAGATATTTCATTTTTCATTTATTTCCTCTTTCCCTAACATAAGATGCATCCTCTGCCCAGCCATACACATCAGAAATGGACTAAAACTGTATCTCCCATAACTATCATTAGATTCATTGTTGGTCCAGTGGTACTGGACTATATTAATGGTTAGATCCATGGGTATCTCATCTGCAGTCCACTTGGGTCAGAGTCATATTTTCTTCATCTTTTAGCAGCTCCTGTTAAGAGGTTGCAGCAGATCATTTCCCTGTGCTTGGTGATAACAACCCTTCACCACTTTTCTAGTTTTGGTCATTTTGTGGCCAACATTCTTTGGGGTATGAAAATAAGTCATCTGTTTTGAATGTCATACCAACCATGATAACCAATGATTTAAAAATAATTTTCCACAAAATACTCTTTTGCAAGGAAAAGTTGTAAGACTACTAAACCATATCTGCTACCAGGTAACTCAAAATACTTCACACAAAGTTACTTTACTCTCACACTTAAAAGGAATCTGCTGGCCCAAGTGCTGATAAGAACAAGCAATCAATGAAAATTGCGGAAAATATTAAATATTCAAAATATAACAGCTAAACTGAATTCTGAAATATATGATTAGTTTTCTGATTATTTTTCTCAAGAATTCATTAAAAATACTTCATTACCAACAGAAAAGAAACTGATATGTTATTGTGAAGCACATACACTAAGTATGAAATGTTTTACTTTTATGGGTACGAAACAGAGGAAGGTTTAGATAAAACTGTGATCTCTGGGTGTAAAATTGGGACAAGAATTGGTGTACTGACCCAGAGCCAAGTCAATCTCAGCATATCTGCAGTATCCTCCTTGTATAACCTTGTACCTGGATTTCTACAAAGTGAAGACACTAAGAGCATGATCTAGTGCAGGTAGGATGAAAACCGCTCAAAAATCAGTGCAAATTAATGCAAACACAGAGCAGGTAATCTAGAAAAATAAACACAAGAACATGAAGTGACATTTAACCACTAATGCTAGACAACTTAAGGATGATCCTCTCCAGCTCTGAAACACTGAGATAAAACCCTGTGATGTGGCACAGTCACCAAGAATATATTATCTGCATCTTGCGTGTTAAATATTAATAGGATTTGATATACTATGGTGAACTATTTAATTTACATAAATAGACTAAGTTTTAATCAGCCTCATGAACCAAACAAAAATCGCTTCTGAATTATGAATTATTTACCATCCCTGGTAAATGTTTCCATCACAGGTTTAAAGAAGAGAGGAGGTTCTGGATATTTGTCAAAGTTAAGATTTATTTCATCAAGCAAATTTTTACACATAATCGTTTATTATAATCACGCTAATGTCTATTTCCTACTGATTTTTTTTTTCAGCCGGGACCCAACATAATAAAACAAAGATACAGGTAGAGCTTCAAAAAATTACAATATCGTGAAAAAGTTCAATATTTAGATTCATTGCACAGAGAGTGCAATATGTCAAACCTTTCTCTCTTCTGATATTGATGATTACAGCTTTCAGATATAGAAAACCTTAAATTACAGTGTCTCAGAAAATTGAAATATAAGATCAATAAAAAAAATCATATTTTAAACAGAAATGTCAGGCTTCTGAAAGTTGTTTACTTCTATGGTCTCATACTATGAGGGAGCTTGAATATGTCCAACCCTCACCAAGTATTTTTTATAACTTAAAAGTAATTACAGTTTTTTTAACTCAAAGAGTGAGGGAAAGCCGACAAACAGTTTTGTATAAAACCAGAGTGACTGACAGATTTCTCAAGGTACACACAAGACATCATACTTCGTCATATACTCAAATATTTAGAAATATTAAAGCAAAGTTCCACTTTTAATATCCAATATAAAAACATTTAGAATATTAAATGGCAGATAAAGAAAAGGAACAATCACTATGTTAATTATATTTGCAAAGTTATTTTATCCATCCCTTCAGCCATCCATTTTCTCTGCTTATTCGAGTCAGGTTCGTTGGGCTGGCAGGTCCAGAGAAACCCAGACACCCCTCTCCCCAGCATAACTCGCAAGGTGTTCCCAGCTTGTTTTAGCTGCTTGTATCCGGGATCTCATTCTTTCTATTATATCTTATAACCATAGATGAGAGTTGGAATGTAGTGGGGCTGCAACTCAAAAGCTTTGATTTTTTTTCACTACAACAAACTGGATCGATGTCTGTATTTCTGCAGATGATGGTCCAATCCATCTGTCCGCATCCCGTTCACTCATGAACAAGATACCAAGATACTCTCTGCTAAAGACAGAGACTGACCCCTCAACTGCAGGTTGGGAACTATGGCCTCAGACTCATGCCAGCTGCTTCAGACTGTGAATCGCTTTCAGTACACACAGAAGTTCATGGCCTCAATATTATATTATATTACAGTTTTAGAATCTGTTTGTTATTGGATTTGTTAAAGGTGACAGATCACAAAAAGCCAGTGTGTGCACAAAAGACAATGCTATTTATAGAAGGCAGATTTTATTAAGTTTTCTTTGTGCATCATGCTTATTCATTTAGGCTTTATATGCCTAGAAGAACCCTCAGTATGTTCTGCACAGATCAGCCTTTCATATCAGCTTCATTATGCAAAGTAAAGAAGGTTTGGCTTTTACTAAGCTCAATTTAACATATGGTACTAAAGCAGAAAAACATGTTGTGAATAAAATCTACAACAAAACTGTAGTAAATTATCTAGTTTCTGTATTGTCCCATCCTCGTCAAAGACTAAGTTTGTCTATTGTGCTATCTGGATCATGTGCATAATGCAGAAAGGTTCTAAGAAGGAACACATATGCTGATTTAGGCTTTTTTTATTTTATTTTTGGCCCTTAGCTTGAGACTTTCCCTTATGTATTCCTTCTGCAGCCAACTGATGAACCAGAACAAAAGTGTTTCTTTTTTTTATGTTTTATATTAAATTTGGAATAGACAAGAAACTTAAAAACAAACTAGTAAAGCCATAAATACAAGCACAAACTGATCCTAAATCAGATAACTTGCAAAACTGTACATGACTCTGATCATTAAAAGGTCAAAGGACTCAGCAGACAATCTACACAAACTCAGAAATGTACCATAAAACGTTTAGAGCATTGAAAATCTGAAAAAAAGAAAAATGCAAATACTGACAAGTATATACTGAACATTTCACACAAAGATATCACCACAGAACTCTGCATTGTATTTCTAATGTCTTGATTTTTTCGTTTTACTATTGTATGTAGAGAAAAAGATCACACATTTACATCTCTCACTCACAAACACTCTTACACATAGTCTCCCTGATAGAGCTGCCTACCGTTGTTCATGGTCAGACTTGCCACAGAGTGGTGAGTGCTGTGGACTGAGGTCATGCGTGTGTTATAATGTGTTGGGCTCTGCTGGGATTGTTTGAGCATGAAGCGACAGCAGCAACACAGCTGCTGGTTGAACTGCTTCTTGAAGGTCTTGCTCAGCAGGTAAAGGGCGAAGGGGTTGATGCAGGAGTTGGTGAAGGCCAGAATCCGAGCAACAACGCTGCAAATGAAATGACCCAGAGATGTGTCCACCTGGGGGAGGATGGAAAAAAAACTGATTAGAAATGTGTGCAGTGGTGTGAAAAAGTATTTGTGCCCCTTACAAATATCTTCTGTTTTTTTGTTTTGTTTTTGTCACTTGAATGTTTCATATAATCATTCAAATTTATATATCACTCAAAGACAATCAGACTAACTGTAAAAGCATGTTTTAATGGATGAACAATGTTTATTTCGAACATGTACAATAAGACACAAATGAAACAACAATGAAATAAACTTAACATGTCCAAAATGTTTTGATTTTATTTGTTAAGGAAAAAAGGCTAACCAAACTATTCTGGCTTTATGTGAAAGAAGGGGTACTTTAACAGCATTGTATGGTATCAGGAATATAGTAACATTATATTATGCATATACTTTATAACTATCATACACAATATATATATATAACAAAATGTCCATTGTTAAAATTATGTATTATGCCTTCTATGAAATTTTCTAACTAGAAAAATAATGATGTATTTGTGTTGTCATGTTTCACTGCTAAAAAGGCCCAACATGTTGAACCAACTGGACTACTTTCAGACTTTTATTTAAAGACAAATGAAAGTGTTAGTAATCCTCAATCTAAAGTCACTACAGGCTAAATCAAACTTTGTAAGTAACAATTTCTGACTAACAATAACGGTGAGCTTGAACTCACCGAAGGAAAGTATCACACTGTGTGGAATGACATAAAAATACACTATGAAGGGGGTCACTGGTGCATTTGTAGGGTCTGGGAAACAAAGCCAGGTCTCCAGGGAAACCAGGAACAACAATAATGATCTAGTAGAATATGAAACTTTTCTGAAGTTTTTTTCTTGACTTTGTTTGAGAACTTCATGGAGGTACAGGAGAGATGTCAAGAGAAACATAGTAGGCAATGAGCCCTCTTTTTGAAGAATTTGACAACTACTTAGATACTGACTAAACTTTTCACTCAAGCAGGATTGTCAACAGAAAACAGTTTTTGACATCACCCAAAATTGGACTGAACTAAAAAAACAGACTTTCTAAAACTGAACAGACATAAGAAAAGAGAATATGGAGGCAGACAGAAACTAAAATTAAAACGTGAGTGAAATGAAATTGTACAGAACATCAGAAGGAAAATCAAACCAGACGCTTCTTGCACAGTTGATAAACTTGCAGAAAATATTTTCAAAAAAGCAAATAAATAAGTAGAGAAAACTAAGTAAGGAAGATCAGTTGCCCTTAAAAAAAACAACAACAAAAAACATGAATTGTGCTTGTATTTATCAAGAAATGAAAGAGTTGTGTTAAACTACTAATCCACAAAAACAGTAGAAAACAACACATCAACAGAAGATTTTAAATGTTACTAGTTAAAAAATAATGAATTGTTCTTTTGAGCTACCTGGGAATAGTGGTAGGAGCGGTACAAGTAGATGATGTGACTGGGCAGCCAGCACACTGCAAAGAGACCAACAAACACCAGAACTGTCTTGGCCAAGCGTTTTCTTGATTCAACCTGTTGGTTGCACAAAACCATTTCAAAAATGTTGTTGGGGAATAAATGACATGTCAGACATTTGCTTTAAAAATTAACATTAACATTTTCAGTTGTTTTAAGGAAATTAATAGTATTATCAAAGTAACTTAATTGCTCAACACTGGCCTGTCGTCTTGCATGGACATTCCCCTCCACAGGAAGGTTAGATGCACTCTTGAAAAGGCTGCGGGCGATGAAGGTGTAGTACATGCTTATCACCAACAGGGGGATGACGTAGAAAATGAGGAAGGAAGCCATGGAGTGGATCTGAGGGTGTAGTTTCCCTGCGTGAGGATAAGGGGCACAGGTAACAAAGCTCTCGTTGGTAGAGGTCACATTGAAGGTGTGGAGGTCTGAGTACACAGCCTCGGGGATTGCCAAGATAAGGGAGAAGACCCAGATGAATGCCGCCCGCAGGACAATGCTGGTAGTGGTGGTCGATTTTTGGAGATCTAGAGGTTTCACAATGGCCCTGTATCTGATTTAAAAAAAGATACTGAATAAGTTTAATGATTAGAAAAACTGATTTCAGAGAAATTTAAGAGAACATGTACAAACAACTGTATGTGCTTGACAAATAGATGTTAGATGTTAAGGCTTGTCTGAAATTTTATTTGGGCCCAATTTCACTCAGTAATTGGTTTGAATTTGCAGGAGAAATGTATCCCTCTTTTTCAGATATGTGTAGAAGAACTCATACCTCATAATTTGTGACTAAATTAGTCATTCAAATCGAAAAGCCTTAAAGTGACAGGGTTTTCAAGTTGGAAAATATGAATTTAGAATTTCTGAAGCACATATAAAGCCTTTTATACAGGGTCTGGGACTCATTATTCCTTTCTCTGTGGGGTATACTGTATGTAAGGAGAAAGGTGGCATGGAAGATTGAAGTCAACGTATTGCTGTCATGCCTCTAAGCCACCCAGGGATGTAGTGATACAGCCATGTAGGGACATAGGTATAAATGTGGGACACTTCTATACCAAGAAAGACTCCTTTCTGCAATCAATAGCTCAGCTGTCACTCTTTGGTTCCACGATTCTTCATTTATCTCAGCACAACTGTGTGATATGTGAAAGGCAGCCTAAAGAGAGACTCAGATTTTCCACCAAATTGCAGGTTTTATGCTAAGTTGTTATTTGTAACTGACTGCAATAATAAATAACTTGCATAGACTTCTGTCATTACCATCTGGCTATAATAAGAGGAATGGATCCAGGGTATTTCTAGACAACTCGTGGTCCTGACAATGTCATGAGTGCAACTACTTAATTGGCTGACATTTATGCAGCTCAGTGTCTGTATCTGTGCTGCAGTTGCATAATCACCTTGGTCAGTTAAACACATGACTTGAGATGAGCAAAAAATATATCTGAACCAACTTCAACAGCTTTGTTATTCAGAATATTTATATGACTGCATTACTGGGCAGTATGGAGACAGAACCAACGAAGACCGCAATCATCTCCTAGATGTGGTCACCACTGCAGAGAGGATTGTCTCAACACTCCTACAATCATTGTATGACGTCTGTGTCCAAAGAGCACAACAGTCCTGTCTGATGATTCTTTAAGGAACCATCTTTCATATGACGATGATGCAGAGTTTCATCAGTCTCTCTCTCTCTCGTTTGTACTCTTCTTTTTTTGTCACGTGTCCTGTCGCTACAATTCAGGACTATTTATGGTTTATTTGTACGAGTGCCATGTGAACGTGTGTGTATACAGTAGGTGTGTCTGTCCATGTACTTCTTTGTGTTTCTTATTTAGGACTTTTTATGGTATTTTCACCAACCTTTTTAAGACTGATGGGCCTTATGAGCCTTTTTTAGGTTAGGTATTTACTGGTAATCGTTAGGGATGGTGACAGGGTTAGGCATAAATGCAGTTACTGAAAGGAATGAAAGTCAATACAAAGTTCTGAGTTGTTTTTGTGCATAAAGTTGTAGGCTGGAAAATGAATGGTTTTGGAGCTGATATAGTGCAAATAAAATCTCTTCAAAAACAATAACTCCACACTAAACATAAATTTCATGAAGGCACTTTTTGGATCAGACATGAAGCTAAATTAGAATCAACTTGAACATTCAGAACTAAATCTAATCAGTCTGTTAACTTTGTTTTAATCTCCAAGGCTCTAAGCCGATGAAAGAAATGGGAGAAAAGGTGCAGGCATGATTCAAAGAATGAGATGCTCTGCCCATTCTCATCCCAGGGTTATTTTTATGATCATCAGGAAACTATGGCTATTTTTAAACATTTATATTTTACAATAGTAAAAAAAAACTGTAAGCAATTTATAATTTGCAAACATTTGTGCTACTGTTTATAAAAATTTGCCTTTTTTTCACACTGATCCTTGTTTAAAATGTGCCATTAAACATCTAGGTTATAGGGTCATTTCTGCTTTAGGCTACTGGAGGAGTAAAGATGACAATTAGGTAACAACATCACTAAGTAACTAAAAATAAGTCACTTTTAACTTTGTGTCCGTGGGATGAAAACAATAGCATACTGATCAATACTGAATATTTGCTTAGACAGTAAATGGAGAACAAGAAAATCAGGTATTTTCTTGGTATGCGACATACATAAATCTTTGGTATTATGAACAATAAATTAAAAGTAAAAAAACAACAGCCTACCTGTCAGCAGAGAGGGCTGTGAGGGTGAACACAGACACCCCAACAGAGGTGAGCTGAATAAAAGGGATGACCTTACAGCCCACTCTACCGAACAACCACTCCTCTGAAAGGTACCGGCTGGCATCCACCGGAGCGCAGGTCACCAGCAGCAAAACGTCCCCCAGCGCAAGGCTCGACATGAGCAGATTTGGAACATTGCGGATGGATTTGGCCGAGCAAAACGTCTTGATGAGCGTGATGTTGCCAATTAGTCCCAAAACGCTGATGGCCCCGTAAACGGAGGCGATAGCCACGCCGGTGAACCACATCATCCGTGCGAAAATGTGCGAAGAAGTGATGCTGCGCGACCCGTTGGGGTAAATGCGCTCCATCTCTCCCACAGTGAAAGCAACATCACGCACAAGAAAAGAATGGAAATATGTCGTAGTTATGGTTATATGACCCTGGAAATGGGGAAAAGAAGGCAATGAGGCTCAGTGCCTAACTTTGGAGGTGTACGCATGACTTACTTTAAGCGTCTAGGCGCTCAACCACTCGGTGCGCTCAAAGCCAGACAAATGAAATTTAAAGTGGGTTAAATTTAATTGTGGATGAAGAAAAGATTTGAAAAGATAAAATGTCAAATTTTTCTTTATTTATTTAGATAAATTAATGTATGTATGACTTATCAGTAAAGCACTTCGTTGTAACTGAAAATGACGTGCTGTATTAATATATAAATAAATGCAAATTTAAATTGCATGATGTATTATAATAAAAAAAGTATAAGACATTCCTATAATCCAGTGGATGTAAACACAGCTAAATGGTTGACAATTAAATCAGAGTTAATACTTTAATATACTATTGTCATTTTGTAAAGGTCTTAAGACAGACAGAAAAATATGCTAAATCTCAAACATTTCCCATCCATCTATCCATCCATCCATCCATCCATTGCCTATACCCACTTCTCCTTGCAAGGTTGTGCAGGGGGAGTCTCTCCAGCCATTGTTGGGCTACAGGCAGCGTACACTAAGGGCAATTTATTAAATAATAAATTCCCGTGGGAGGAAGCCAGAGTACCCGGAGAGTACATGGGGAGAACATACAAACTCAATGAAGAAGAAACCCTGGGCAAGGACTCGAATCTTCTGCTACACTGTGCTGCTCTAAATTATTCAGTAAATGTCGTCGTCGTCTTCCGCTTTATTCGGGACCGAGTCACGGAGGCAGCAGACTCAGCTGAGACGCCCAGACGTCCCTCTCCCCAGACACCTCCTCCAGCTCCTCCGGGGGGAACCCAAGGCGTTCCCAGACCAGTCAAGCGACATAGTCCCTCCAGCGTGTCCTGGGTCGTCCCCTGGGCTTCCTCCCGGTGGGACGTGCCTGGAACACCTCCCGAGGAAGGCGTCCAGGAGGCATCCGGTATAGATGCCCAAGCCACCTCAACTGGCTCCTCTCGATGTGGAGGAGCAGCGGCTCTACTCCGAGCCCCTCCCGGATGGCCGAGCTCCTCACCCTATCTCTAAGGGAGTGCCCGGCCACCCTACAGAGGAAGCTCATTTCAGCCGCTTGTATCCGGGATCTCGTTCTTTCGGTCATGACCCAAAGTTCATGGCCATAGGTGAAGGTAGGAATGTAGACCGACCGGTAAATCGAGAGCTTCGCTTTTCGGCTCAGCTCTCTCTTCACCACAACGGACCGGCACAGCGCCCCCATTACTGTGGCAGCCGCACCGATCTGTCTGTCGATCTCCCGCTCCATTCTTCCCTCACTCGTGAACAAGACGCCGAGATACTTAAACTCCTCCACTTGAGGCAGGAACTCCCCTCCAACCTGAAGAGGACAAGCCACCCTTTTCCGGTCAAGAACCATGGCCTTGGACTTGGAGGAGCTGATCTTCATCCCAGCCGCTTCACACTCGGCTGCGAACCACCCCATTGCATGCTGTAGGTCTTGGCTAGAGGGGACCAGCAGGACCACGTCATCTGAAAAAAGAAGAGACGAAATCCTCTGGTCCCCAAACCAGAACCCCTCCGGCCATTGGCTACGCCTAGAAATCCTGTCCATAAAAGTTATGAACAGGACAAGTGACAAAGGGCAGCCCTGCTGGAGTCCAACATGCACGGGGAACAGGTCCGACTTAGTGCCGGCAATGCGAACCAAACTCCTGCTCCACTTGTACAGAGACCGGATGGCCCCTAGTAAAGGGCCCCCGATTCCATACTCCTGGAGCACCCCCCACAGGGCATCACGAGGGACACAGTCGAATGCTTTCTCCAGGTCCACAAAACACATGTGGACCCATGAACCCTCGAGTACCCTGTAGAGGGTATAGAGCTGGTCCAGTGTTCCACGGCCGGGACGAAAACCACACTGCTCCTCCTGAAGTCGGCATTTGACTATCGGTCGGACTCTCCTCTCCAATATCCTGGAGTAGGCCTTACCAGGGAGGCTGAGAAGTGTGATCCCCCTGTAGTTGGAACACACCCTCCGGTCACCCTTCTTATGTAGGGGGACCACCACCCCAGTCTGCCGATCCAAAGGCAGTGTCCCCGTCCGCCACGCAATGTTGAATCTGAATCAGAATCAGAATCAGCTTTATTGCCAAGTTTGTGCATACAAACAAGGAATTTGACTCCGGTACACTTTGCTCTTTTGTTCTGTTTTTGCATTACAGAATATACAAATTTACAATTTACAATGTACAATATACACATATCTAATAGAAAAGGTGCATTTGTAACATCTGTATGCTGTTGTTCTGTACTCTATTGAATGTTCAACAGAGAAACAGCCTGGGGGAAGAAACTGTCTTTGTGGCGGCTGGTTTTAGTGAACAGTGCTCTGTAGCGGCGGCCTGAAGGTAAAACTCTAAACAGTTTATGTGCAGGGTGTGTGGGGTCTGCAGAGATTTTGGCAGATCTTTTCTTGACTCTAGACCTGTATAAGTCCTGGATGGAGGGAAGGTCAGCTCTGATTATTCTCTCTGCAGACCTGATTATTCGTTGCAGTCTGGACCGGTCCTGTTTTGTGGATGAGCCAAACCACACTGAGATGGATGAAGACAGGACAGACTGAATGATGGCAGTGTAGAAGATGACCAACAGCTCCTGTGGAAAGTTGAACTTCTTGAGTTGCCTCAGGAAGTACAGTCTCTGCTGGGCCTTCTTTCGAACAGTGTCTATGTGCAAAGACCATCTCAGGTCCTCAGAGATGGTGGTTCTTAAGAACCTGAAGTGGTCCACGGCCGATACAGTGTTGTTGAGGATGGTGAGGGAGATGTATGGGGGTGGTGTTCTCCGAACGTCCACCACCATTTCCACAGTCTTGAGTGGGTTCAGTTCAAGGTAGTTCTGACCGCACCAGTGTACCAGCCGATCCACCTGCTGTCTGTATGCAGACTCATCACCGTCCTGGATCAGTCCAATGACAGTGGTGTCGTCTGCAAACTTAAGGAGTTTCACGGACGAGTCCGATGAGGTGCAGTCATTTGTGTACAGAGAGAAGAGGAGTGGGGATAGAACACACCCCTGGGGGGCACCAGTACTTATTGATCCGGATCGGGGGAAGATGCTCCCCAGTCTCACCTGCTGCTGTCGGTCCGTCAGGAAGCTGTGATTCACTGACAGGTGGAGGCTGGGACGTTGAGCTGTGTGAGCTTCTGGTGGAGGATGTCTGGTATGATGGTGTTGAAGGCTGAGCTGAAGTCTACAAACAGGATCCTGGCGTACCTCCCTGGGTGGTCGAGGTGTCGCAGGATGAAGTGTAGACCTAAGTTAACAGCATCATCTGCTGACCTGTTTGCTCGGTAAGCAAATTGCAGGGGGTCCAGCAGGGGGCCTGTGATGTCTTTCAGGTGCTTCAACACCAGCCGCTCAAAGGATTTCATGACCACAGATGTCAGGGCTACAGGCCTGTAGTCATTTAATCCTACGATGGTGGGTTTCTTGGGAACCGGGATGATGGTGGATCGTTTGAGGCAGGAGGGAACCTCACATTTCTCCAGTGACTTGTTGAAGATCCTTGTGAGGATCGGAGCAAGTTGATGTGCGCAGGCTTTCAGACATGATGGGGAGACGTTATCAGGACCTCCAGCTTTCTTTGTTTTCATGCGCTGAAAGACCCCGTTTACCTCTTCCTCTGAGATCTTTAGTGCAGGCAGACGATCTGATGATGGGGGGTTGGTTGCTTTATGGAAGGAATTTGTTCCTGAATGGGATGTAGAGGGGATGATTTGAGGTGTGAATGGCTTCTTGTCATGTCTGCAGTAGAAGCCATTCAGACGGTTGGCCAGGAGACGACTCTGTTCAGGATTGGTGGAAGAGGCTTGTCAACCATGACAGCCCCACTACATCCAAAGACTTGAGGTACTCAGGGCGGACCTCATCCAACCCCGAAGCCCTGCCACTGCGGAGCTTTTTAACCACCTCGGTGACTTCAGCCTGGGTGATGAAAGAGTTCAACCCCGAGTCCCCAGCCTCTGTTTCCACCAGGGAATGCGTGATGGCAGGATTGAGGAGATCCTCGAAGTACTCCTTCCACCGCCCGATAATGTCCCAAGTCGAGGTCAGCAGCTCCCCACCCCCACTGTAAACAGTGTTGGCGAAGCACTGCTTCCCCCTCCTGAGGCGCCGGACGGTTTGCCAGAATCGCTTCGAGGCCAACCGGTAGTCCTTCTCCATGGCCTCACTGAACTCCTCCCAGAGTTTTTGCCTCTGCCACCGCCCGGGCCGCGGCACGCTCGGCCCCACGGTACCCGTCAGCCGCCTCAGGAGTCCCACAAGCCAACCACAGCCGATAGGACTCCTTCTTCAGCTTGACAGCGTCCCATACTGCCGGTGTCCACCACCGGGTTTGGGGATTGCCGCTGCGACAGGCACCGCAGACCTTACGGCCGCATCTACAATAAGCATTGACAATAGATGCGGAGAACATGGTCCACTCGGACTCCATATCGCCTACATCCCTCGGAATCTGGTCAAAGCTCTCCTGGAGGTGAGAGTTGAATACATCCCTGGCCAGACGTTCCCAGCAGACCCTCACTATGCACTTGGGCCTGCCAAGTCTGTCCGGCTTTCTCCTCCCCCAGCGGATCCAACTCACCACCAGGTGGGGATCAGTGGACAGCTCAGCCCCTCTCTTCACCCGAGTGTCCTAAACATGCGGCCGAAGGTCTGATGATACGACAACAAAGTCTATCATTGACCTCCTGCCTAGGGTGTCCTGGTGCCAAATGCACTGATGGACACCCTTAGGTATGAACATGGTGTTCATTATGGTCAATCCGTGACTAGCACAGAAGTCCAATAACAAAACACCGCTCGGATTCAGATCGGGGAGGCCATTCCTCCCAATCACGCCTCTCCAGGTGTCACTGTTGTTTTCCATGTGAGCGTTGAAGTCCACCAGCAGAATAATGGAGTCCCTGGGAGGGGCACTATCCAGCACCCCCGACAGGGACGCCAAGAAGGCCGGGTACTCCGCACTACCACTCGGCCCGTAGGCTGAAATGATAGTCAGAGACCTCTCCCCAACCCTAAGGCGCAGGGATGCGACCCTCTCATCCACTGGGGTAAACCCCAACACTAGACGGCTGAGCTGGGGGGCAACAAGAAAAACCCACCCCAGCCCGCCGCCTCTCCCCATGGGCCACTCCAGAGTAGAAGAGAGTCCAGCCCCTCTCGAGGAGATGGGTTCCAGAGCCCACGCTGTGCGTGGAGGCGAGCCAGACTATTTCTAGTTGATATCTCTCGACCTCCCGCACAAGCTCAGGCTCCTCCCCCCCCCCAGCGAGGTGACAATCCACGTCCCTAGAGCCAGCCTAAGCATCTGGGGATCGGGCCGGCGAGGTCTCCACCTTCGTCCGCCCCCCAATCCTCTTTGCACAGGTCCCTCCTGCAGGTGGTGGGCCCACTGGGGGATGGTCTCGCTTGGCCCGGCCGGGTCCCGCGAGGAGCAACCCAGCCACCAGGCACTCTCTGACGAGTCCCATCCCCAGGCCTGGCTCCAGGGTTGGACCCCAGCTCTGCCGTACCGGGCGACGTCACGTGCCTCGATTTTGTAGTCGTCATGAGGGGTTCTTGAACCGCTCTTTGTCTGACCCGTCACCTAGAGCCTGTTCACCATGAGAGACCCTACCAGGGGCATTTAAGCCCCAGACAACATAGCCTCTAGGATCATTCGAGCACTCAAACCGCTCCACCACGTTAAGGTGGTGGTTCAAGGCGGTTAAACATTATTCAGTAAATGTTTAAATTATTTTCAGTAACTATCTTAGATTTTACGGATTTTTTATGTATTTAAGTAATTTTTCAGCCAGTTTTATAAACTAGTTGAATATCTGTACTCACAGGAGAGTGCATCATTTGAAACTTTGAACACTGTGTTACAAAGGCATTTGAGATATTCCCAACACAGTAAGTGCTGTTTTTCGTCTTTATGTGAATGAAGATGTCATGCTTTTACAGACCAAATAGTTGAATTCATATCTGACAAATGCTCAGCTGGTTTCAAGAGCGTGTTACATCTGTACAGAGTTGTGGTTGCTGAAGAAAAATGGCTCTCCACAGGTGTAAGAGATGGAAATGGACCAGCAGCAGGTAGTGAATGAGAAAAATAATCCATGAAACACCTCTTATGTTTGCAGCAAAACATCAATGTAATAGAAAATGGTTGGACATAAACACAAAACAGCAATGACTCAGAGCAGCAGGATGGTAATGCCACTTGGAGAAAGAACATCTATAATCCAGGATTATTGCTATGGTTTACAAAGAGCAGGAAGAAAATGGTACTCGTACTTGCTGGAAAGAGCTGGAAGAAAATTTGTGTTTGCTGAAAGTACTTAAAAAAGCAAATTAAAGATAAAATGGGGTTTGCAGTCAGGTTGGGGTGAGATAATGAAGCCAGAAGAGCAAGAGACTTCTCTGTCCGCTAAGCAGAGGCAATTTAAATGGAAAATTTTACACTTGTAGACAGGAGAAAGAATAAAAACTGTAATATGATTATTTAACGCCCTTGATAAAATGACTCTAGCTCTGCAAATAAAATGAAAGGAATTAATAATTTTTACCAGGAAAATGTTTATCTTCAAGTACGAAATGTCATGTAAATACCAAGCAAATACGCTGTGAGGCTTTCAACATGATCAGACAATTTGAAACACCGCTCATTTAACCTTTATCACATCCCCTGATGCAGAATATAAAGCAATGTCAACTTGATAATGGATCTGCACAAAATTGGACAACTTGATGGAAATTAGCACACATCTGAGGCAGCAAGAGTCACAGAAAATCCAATGAGAGCAATGAAAGTGGGTAATCAGTTGAATCCTTCCCAGGCAAAAACTCTGACTGAGTGCAGAAATAAAAATGAATGCCTTTAGACCTTGGAAGTGTTCAGAACATCTAAATGTCAGAGGGTAAGAAAAAAATCTAATTTGTCCAAATGAGAAGAAAAAACTGAGTGAAAACATATAAAACACAGGAAATTATTATAAAAATCTTGAATATGGGTCTGTAAACCTGAATATAATGACTAACAATCCCTTTTGGTCACTGCAATGAATTTGTTTTATACTGAAGACCCCAGAACTGATTTAATGTCTGTTAAGAAAAAAAAGCAGCTGTGCAGAGCGAATCCAAAACGACATGACAATATAATCTAAAGGATGCTTAAAACAAGGATGAAGAATAGAACATAAAAGAATAAAAACAAGACAAGAACAGCTGCAAGTAAAGCATAGACAGGAACCATACAAGCACCTTTTCCAAAAAACAGAGACTTTTTTGAGAAGTACAAGTCATGATGGGTGTTGTAATTATGAATCTGAGAATATTATTTAATAATTAATATTAATATTTTAATATTTTATCAAATAATATTTTGTTCTCTTAAGGGTTGTCCTGTGAATACCAGCCCAGTAAGGCGATGGTATTAGGACAAAATAGAAAGGTGTGAGACGAGCTCTGACATTATTGAACAGCATAAACTCTGCACATATATGGAATGAATTCACACAATTTCTTAAAATACAAGAATTTATTAACAAAATTAAGTCAACTCAAAGTCAAACATATTTCAATCAACAAACTCTTTACTATGCTAAAACAATCCAACTAAACTACCAAGCAGAATTAAAGAATAACGAAGACTAATGGACTATGTACAATATAAACAAGTTGATTAAAGATGATTGGAAATCATGACCAAAAAGAGTGATGCAACATTACCATCCAATGTTTATGTTTGAGAACCAAGGATTATCTTGAAGAATCTGGAAATTAAGTTAAGTTAGTCTTGGAACTAACTTAGGCAATAATCAGCAACATCTAGACAACCATTCACAATGCAAGATAAGATCAAATATTATTTTAATAAAATAATGTTTAAAATAATGATCTGCTGAATAAAACCAACCTCCTGGATGACTAATTCTCAACAGTGTCTCATTAGCTGCCTTTATTTATTAAAATAATATTTGAAGAAATATTATTAAGAGAGTATTTTGGAAAAGAGCCAAATCTTTCTGGAGAAATGGGGCTTAATGGTGTTTACTTCATTATCAAATCTAGTAAATGATGTTCAGGGACTATTATTCACTAGCTTGAAAACCAACAACCTTTCTGTTGAATACTCTTTAGTAGCACATGTTCTCTACCGGTTAGCCGTTAAGCTAACAAAGAAGCAGATAGCTTAGCACCAGAATCAACACATACCTTTAAAATACCAGGGTTAATAAAAGGGTTAAAATGCAAAAGCGCGGAGAGCGCGTTATGAGCAATGTTCTGTTTAAAATCACCCTTTAAATAAAGTTTATCTTAACTTTAAAACATACAAAGAACACAAACCGGCGCGTGCTGTAGCTAGCCTACTAGCACTAAGATAGCCTGGTTTCACAAAAACAAAACTTCATAGAATGAAAATGTTCAGATTATTTCATCCTAACTGTTAATCTCTATATTATTCGGCCCAAACACTTAACCTCGTGAATTGTGGTGAGGAATGTTGTCCAAGGGGCGAAGCTTGAAGAAACGTCCACAGTCAACAAGCGGTTAGCTTTCAGCTAACCTCTACGTTCGCTCTGTGAACAAAAGGGTTAGCTCCGGAGAGCTGGCGGCTCGTCCTGTCCGCTGCGGTCTCTGCCGTCTTCCTTCAGGCTGGGAGACTGCGTCTTTGCCGGGGCTTCTCTCGAACACCGTTTGCGTCTGCTGGGCCTCGGAGAGACAGTCAGCAATGCTTGTACCTTAATTATCCCCGTTCATGAATGAAAATACCGGATACACAGACAGTATTTCATTCTACTTAACTTTGCATATGATCGATGATCATATGGCTTCCTTGGATCCAGTTGAATTTATGTCTTCTGCCAGCAAAAGACATCAGCGCGCTTTGTTTCCCTCCTATCCCGATGGTCATCGGTGTGGAAGAGAAAGACTTGTGGGAAGGGTGGGGGTCTTATGCAGGCAGTGGCATCATGGGAAGTCCTCTGCTACCCCCCCTTCCCCTTTCTGAAGTTGTGCTGAAAGTCTTGTTAAATGCAATTTATTTTGAAAGTTCCAGAAATGTCCGTACCGGAGTTTAATGTTGAAATCCATGGCTGTAGGTCCCAACAATGGGTTTTTAAAATAATATCCAAATCTTTGATGTTCCCATGGAGTACCATCAGATCCATCATCTTCAAATGGAAAGCACATGGTACCACAACAAACCTGCCAAGAGAGGGCTGCCCACCAAACTCACAGACCAGGCAAAGAGGGCATTAATCAGAGAGGCAGTACAGAGACCAAAGGTACTCTTGAAGGAGTTGCAGAGTTCCACAGCAGAGACTGGAGTATCTGTCCATAGGACCACAAACAGCTGCACACTCCACAGAGCTTGGCTTTATGAAATAACGGCAAGAAAAAAACGGCATTACTTAGTGTTAGGGTTTGAAAACTTTTGTATTGTTTATCACTCCGGTCTGCTCTTAAGTGCCTTTCCCTCCTACATGCCACAGGAAGGGAGATGGGGGTGAAGAGTGAGTTATGCTTTTATCAGCAGCATTTAGGGGCTGTTCATACCAGGTCCCCACTTTCCCTCTCTGTTTAAGATCAATCAATCATGAACCCTAACCTTTCTGATCCCACACACACACACACACACACACACCCTGAATGTTTGTTGAACTGTGTGTGAACCAGCATGTATAAATAAAGAGAGAGGGGTGCCAACACTTTGTAGTCTGCACTGCAGAAGTGAGCTACCCTTGCTACAAGTAAAACTGACTCTGTGTCGTTCCTTGCCTCTGAGTTGACTAATTAATACCTAACACTTAGTGTTAAAAATAAGAAGGCACGTTTTGAGTTTGCCATGTGGGCGACTCCCCAAATGTATGGAGGAAGCTGCTCTGTTCAGAAAACATTGAAATGTGAAAATATTATTTCAAGAAATGCTTAAATCATAATTATCTTTTTCTGTTTTTTGCTTTTACTAAAGATTTCTGAGCACTGTGAATGGTTTGCATATGAGTGGTCCTACATAAACACCTGAGCTTTACTTGTTGTGTGACACTATTCATTTAAAATTTGTCCAAATATATTAAACTAAAACTCTCATTGGCATTTACAGACGTTGACGGATATGGAATAGTTCATATCTATGGTATAAATCAAATACAACACTGTTTATGCATTTATCCTTAACAGATTCAAAGATGGACTGGCAAGTCTTGGTTTCGTCCATGCATTGCAGCAGCATTCCAGTGTTTTGTCCCCACTCTTATGCTTCTCTGCTAAGGCCCTGATTGCTTCAGACTTGGAGACCATGTTCAGACCACATCTCAGCCCAGCAGGAAACAACAGGCGGCAGAAGGAGGCCAAAACACTAGGCTTTTGGGCAGATTATCTCCTTCATTCTGAAGGTTTGCATGGACGGATTGTGTTATCATTAAAAAATGTGTTATGTTTAGAATTTGTTTTTTTAGTTATAATGAAAGGAATGCAGAAATAAGAAAATTAATTGTCCTAAATGCAAAATCCAACAACTACAATGTTTACCTTCTTTCAGAAAAAAATGACGGCTGTATCTCTGGAAGAGCTGTTGATGTTTGCTACAGGTCTGGCAGCACTTCCACCAGCAGGCATAATGCCACCTCCATGCTTCGAGTTTTTAAGTAATTCCCCTTTTCCAGTTGCAAACACCTGTGCAAATACACTGAAACTGCCACTTTTGGAATCATACAGTGTTTTTAAGGCAAACATGGACTTTGGGATCCAGAATGCTCCAGAATTCGGCTGTTATTAAATCTCAAAGGTCACATGTCAGTGACTGCTTCCTGTCCAGTCTAGTTCAGATGCTGTTGGCATACTACCACTA
This sequence comes from Girardinichthys multiradiatus, assembly GCF_021462225.1. Taxonomy (NCBI): domain Eukaryota; kingdom Metazoa; phylum Chordata; class Actinopteri; order Cyprinodontiformes; family Goodeidae; genus Girardinichthys; species Girardinichthys multiradiatus. The sequence continues at coordinate 18,850,285 of NC_061797.1, forward strand.
AGATACTATTGTAATACATTGACACAAAAAGCCAATTTACTGTTTCGCTAAACATTTTTGCTGTTTTTGGTTCTCACAGCTAAAAAATTAACAGTATTGGCAAGTAGAAACAAATGCTGGACATGTTGCTACAGAGTTTTATTCACCATGTGAAGTGTTATGTCTGACTTCAGGGTTTAGACTGAATACACGGTTCATTTTAAATGTCTGAATCCACTTGTTTTGTATGTTTTGAATAATGTATCACTTTTCATTTTAGTAGAAGGAACAGAAAACAAAAGATTAAAAATATAGGTTCAGGTAGTTTGTCTAAAACCTGGCTATGTCTTTGAGCAATAAATACAGTTCTGTGGCCGATTCCCAGTCTTGTGGCTGTTGTTGTTCATTTTGTTGTACAGCCTGTTGTCGGTATTCCTCAATGTTTTGATCACCACACAATTCAATCGCTTGCCTTGCCTCAGGGAACACATCCAGTTCCCTTTCCTGAACAGAAAACCCACAGTCTCTTGAACCATATCTGCAAAATCAGAATAGAATTAATAATAGATTTATGAAGGATATTTTCTACATGTACTACAAATAGTTTAAAAAGTCAGACTAATTTGCTGGGTAAATGGATTAGTATAAGTTAGCACCAGAAGTGACAGCTCATAAATTAACAACTGTATATTGTACAATGATTAAAATATATTTACCAACTTGTGCTATAACAATATTGCATTATTATGTAATGCAAAAGGGGATTTCTTTCTGAGAAGATATCAATTACCTGTGAGGCAAGAGATAGAGTTCATTTGGGGGGGGGTTGAAGGTGCGGCTGCTGTGTGAACAAAGGGTTAGCTTCCAGCTAACTTCCTTAGCTGTGGATGAAAGACGGCTCGTTCTGTCCGCCAACCACACTGCACGTTACCGTAACCACGGTGATGCGGTCTCTGCTGTCTTCCTTCCAGACTGGGAGACCACATCTCTGCAGGGGCTTCTCTGGAACACCGTTTGCTTCTTCAGGCTTAACTGGTGCATATGATCGCATGATCTTATGACACTCTTGGATCCAGTTGAAGAGTTATGTCTTTTTGCCAGCAAAGAGACATCAGCGCACTTTGTCCTCTCCGGCCAGTCTCTCGGCGGAGTCCCGGGTGGTAGAGATCGGGCCATTGGAAAGGGTGTGCTTTTATACACCCAGTGGCATCATGGGAAGTCCGCTGTTACCCCCAATTCCTAAATTGTGCCGGAAGTAGGTTAATGCAATCTATTTTGAAAGTACCAGAGAAGTCCGTACCGTATTTCCCGTTGTAACTCATGGTTGTGGGTCCCAACAGTATATTTGATATTCCTACTCAATTAGAGAACGAGGAGTATTAGTCTAATGTGATCAACCTCCAACGATTTTCTTTAATTTCACATTATTATACAATAAATGTAAATGTGAGTCATTTAACAAGTACAATCTCATCTAAAAAGATTATTGCGTCTTAGGTGAAATGTTTTTACTTAAGGCAGTGGGGACGTCGAAGCTTTGAAGGCTTTATATGGAATCACTGGTTGGATTTTATAACAGCGGGAGCCAAAGCCAGAGGAAAATGTTTTCCCTGGGGGATGCTTTGGAAATATATAAATTTTGATGTGTTCATCTGGGTAAAATATTTGCTTATATCTTATGTCAAATTACAGAATCTCAATCATATGCATTACTATTGCATCAATGTGTTTTTCATTTAATGCTAATTTAAATGCATATCTTTTGAAACTAAAAACTAAATAAATGTTCCATACAGTAATTGATTCATATACAGATAACCAGTTTAGGCCTGTGGTAAGGACTCCCTCTCCAGTTCGTGGTTGGCTCATGATTCTGATTTCTTTTTGTTATAGATTTGTAATAAAATGTAAAAACTGGTACTGAGGACCCTTCTATCACCCGTTAACTACTTCTCACAACACAAATTGATTAGCATTTATTTATTTTTCAAACTTTGGAGCTGCATGTCTATTGCCCTCCACCAGGGGGTGGTGCAGTGTCCTATACAGCCCTCATTCAAGACTTTTCATTGACCATAGCTGTTTCTGTGGAGGACCAGTTCTGCCATAATTAAGAATATATACTGAAATAAATAAATGCTCAATAAATAAACAAGCATATGATTAAATACACAGCAAATGCAGTAAACAAATAAATGTAGGCAGTGGTTAAATTATTCAAACAGACATAAATGTATATATTTAATTTAATTACCTTCTTTATATATTCACCTTTGTAATAATTACCTTATTTATTTATTATCCATTACAATTTTCAACTTTATTTATTAATGGCTTATTTTAAAATGTATTTATTTATGTGTATGTTTTAATATTGTCTGTCTGTTTTATTTTTTCCTTTGTATTTTTTTTAAGTTATTTATTTTCTCAATGCCATTTATTTATGCCTGTGCTTTTAATATTTCTGTATGCATTTCTGCCTCATTATGAAAATGACGAGGGACTGTGTCTTAAGGTGTCAACTTCTGCCTATTGGCTGGTTAGCTTTAGCCTGCATAGGTCGAATCTGCATGGCTTTTCCTTGCCAAAAAGCATTTAGCAATGGCGAACTCAGCAGGCAGGCCCTTGGTGTCTGACCTCTTAACAGTGTTCTAATTCCTCTAGTCTATTAGCAGCTTCCCTTAAGTGCTCTGAAGTTCCATATAGTAACCAAGCACACAGCCCAGCTCCAAGCCCCAGCGCCGCATCCTGTCCCTCACCACACAGCGCGCCATGACGGCAAGGCAACAACCTCAGCTTCCTGGTGTCCGACCTCAGTGGCTGCTAATAGACTGGAGGAATTAGAACGATGTTAAGAGGTCGGCACCGAACGACACAGAAGCTAATTAAATTAGATATACTCTTATGTCTCATTGAATAATTTAATCACAGCCTACATTTATCATTTTACTTTTTTGTGTATTCAATCATATCATGCTTATTTATTTATTGAGATTTTATTTATTTCTGTATATATTCATGTTTATGGCAGGATTGGTCCTCCACAGTTCAGCGTTTTGGTTATTAAGATTATTGAAGCCATTATGTAAAGCGAAATCAACATACAGTTGTACATTCAGTAATGTGTTTCGGTTATCCAAGCAGGGACCCTGTAAGTCAGCACAGACTTCCAGCCAAGCTGAAGGAACCAGAACACAATAAATATACTTACTTACAACCAAGCCATCAGAAAAACACTGTCTGATGATTCGGTAGTAACTTGACTTCTTTTCATTAACAATAAAATAAAATTAAACAGAACAAATCACACCTAATTAAGGTAATTAATTTGTTTAGGGTTGCCTTTGGCTGTTTTATTTAAACTACTAACCAAAACATTATAATTTCAGTCTGTTGTAGAACTTTTCTTTTCTTTGTTTTCCTTGTTCCTTTTCTTATGTTTTATCATGTAAAACACTTTAAATTGTCTTGTTGCTGAAATGTGCCATATAAATAAACTTGCCTTGCCTTGCCGAACCTATAGCAACACATGTTCAAGCCTGTGCCAACCACAAACTATGATAACTTTGTGATCTTCTGGAAGGATACAATAGCCAAAAAGCACATTATTTTTAAAACGTCCTTCCTGTTTTGCTGTGTCTGTTTCTGCTGGCACCTCTGACTCATTTAATTCTATATAAAATGCTCCTGTCAAACCAGTTTGACTGTTGTCTCAGTCACACACATTAGTTATGGCAGTAAGCTGCAGTTTGTTAATCAACCCTCTAAAGATCATTATCTTCCTGTCTTACAGCATGGTGATTCTTACAAAAAGACAGTAAAAAAAAAAAATGCTCTTAAGTCCCTGCTCAAAATCTTTACAATTAAACACCTTTATAAACAAAGTGAGTAAGAAATGGGGAAAGAACTGATTTTTCCCCTGTTTACAAGTTCGTGGAAACCTGCTTTCTGTTAACGAATAGTCCTGACAAACTATCCTATTGCATGTCAGGACAAACACAAACCTGCAAGATGGGCGGAACAAAAGCGTCACCTTCAGAGCAGGTCGTGCAGTGATTGGCTGAGAGGGCCGTCAATCAAGGCGGGGCGGCAGGCGCACCCTGCGGGGTCATCACTGTTGACAGTCTTCAGGTTTCGATGTAAATGAAAGTCTGGTCACTTAGCTTCCCCCATTTTTATATTCGATAAAAAGAAGAACTTTGAGTTTAAGTTTGATTAAATTATCACGTTTGCCATGGAGAGCAGGATTTCTACCTTGGTCCTGCTTTGTGTGGGTGAGTGTTGTAAATTGGAATTTACCTGTTTCTTTGTGTTAGCTGAGGGATGACCACACCTGTTTGCGCGCCTTCGGGAACACCTTTCTGAGGGGCAAAAAAGAACATGGGCCTTGATGTCATATTTAACAGAATATATGTATTTTTATTTATTTATTTTACTTCGACGTATTTGTGTCCCAACAGCATTACTAAAATTGTTAAAATATTCAGCAGCTCTTAGAATCAACAGTGTACGTATTCAAACGCAAGGCCTCACAGACCAAATTTAAAGCGTTTGGTCTTGTTAAAAATGTGGGCTTTACCTAAGACCGACGGTTAATCGAACAATTACTTTGTAAAACAGGGTCATTATAGCAAAACAGTGGTGCCCCAAGAAATTGTTCGGGCAGAGGGGGTCATTAAAAATCTCAATGATTTTGAAAAATGCTGTGATGTTGTACTATTAATTTATAACAGGAACTACAAAAAACACCTATTATAGACCTTTGTTTTTTTGTTTTTGTTTTTTTACAAATTTTATATTTCAGACTGACTTGAAATGTGTGTTTCACGTTTCACAGCCTACAGCGAGGACTACAAGAGTGTAAATCAAATAAATAAATATATCATTAAATAAATAAATGTGAATGTCCCATGAAATAAATAAATGTACTGTTAAATAATTGAGTTTACTATTTATGCTATTACATTAGGAAAAGCATAATTAATGCCCCATAAAATAATTATATATATTTTTAAATTATGAAATGTTTAAATGTAATTATTTTAAATTAATTTATTTAAAAATACATATAATTTTTTCACGATATATTTTTTTATTTTATGGCTCCTCCCGTGAATCAGTGTCATCATATAATAATTTAAACCATCAACTTAACCCATGAACTCAGTGGGTGGGATTAGGGCGGTTTCAAAACAGACCCTGACGTCTGATTGGCTGCTTCATTCAGCAAGTCAAGACAGCTTCTTCCAGGTTTGCTATAGCTTTGTCTAAAATATCTCTAACCAGTTCATGCGAGAGCTCATTGAGGTCCTGCATGGAAGAAGCTGCTATGTTTAAACATCAGATTAAAGCATTGGATTTCAGAGGATCAGAGTTAGCCCCACCCACTGAGTTTGATGGCTTAAATTGACAGTATTGTTAATTTCACGATGACACTGCCGCATGGGAGCCATGAAACAAATTAATGGAAAATAATGGAAATAATTATACAATATAAATTTATAACATTATACACCTTGTTTTGCTTTCCAAGCGTGTAAAACTTCTACAAACATGAAAACACTGGGTCTCACACAGGTGGAATGAAGCTAGCTGGAGTCAAAATGAGTTAAAAGACATGTATGCAAAGTATAAATATGCATATAGTTGATTTGCATCGGTTTCCGACAGCTCAAAGTCCAATAATTTAAGAGACAATAGCTTTAGACGTCTGGGAGGGGGTTGTTCGCATTGGGGTGGAAGATGTGATTCGGTTGCCCCACTGATGGTGCCACTGAACAGAAAATGGTTGTGAAAAGCTGTGAAGTGCTGCTGAGTCCTAAATGTAGACTAGTTAGTGTTAACCATTTTTGCTATTCAATAATAAATAATCAAATGATCATAGTAATGACCATCTTTCTTAATTTTTAACAGTGTGGTCAGCTGTTGCAGCCCTCCAGGTTAACATCCCAAATGATCAATATGAGTTTGCCAGAGGAGACGACATCACACTGCCCTGCACGTTTACAAGTGGACTAAGCAGTCCGAAAATTATCGTTATCTCATGGTCTGCCACGGGTCCAAACACCAGTGAAGAGGATGATGTCAGTATCTGCATGACAGTTTTTCAGTTGAATGAATTTAAATATTTCTCTAATGCTGTCATTCTCAACAGCCCCTCATTCTCACCTACTTTCATCCGGACACATCCATAGACATCACAACAGAGTACAAAAATCGGGCGTCTGTGGATGCAAATATAAACGGTGCTTCTGGAAAAGTTGACCTTAAGCTTTCCTCCGTCACAACTGAAGACAACAAAAAGTTTGAGTGTCGTGTCAAGATCCCCAACGATAATACGGGCAAACAGGCTGACACGGCACGTTTGACTGTTCTAGGTAACGTTTCATTTGGTATCTGGGACATGGTCTGTCTGCAAATGTTTATGTTTGATTGGTATTTTTAGAGTTTCAGGGTCTGGGTATTATGAGATACTACACTTGAATTTTATTTGTTATAATTAAAAATAATCTCTCAAAAGAATATAAATCACACCATGCTCTTTCATTTATTTTCTTTCCCATTTTTTTCAAGTGGCTCCGTCAACACCCATCTGTGAGATTCAAGGTACGGCAGAGTACGGCCAAAACATCAACATCACCTGTTATTCTAAGGAAGGGTCTCCTACTCCCACTTACAAGTGGGACAGTCGTGATGTGACCAACATGCCTCGTGTTGCAGACCCAAGAACCACTGACAGTAAGTTTTTGTGACTGATGCCACACAAAATAAAGCATTAAGCATAAACCTGTGCAAGACAATTCTGGACTTCTTTAACGTAAGAAACGGGACATCTGCCCAAATTGGTTTTGATGTTAACTTTTGTCAAATGGGTTTTTCTTGTGAAATTATAACTGTAAACAAACAATTAAATAAAAATTTAAACAATCAAGGTCAAGCCAGTTGAAGTTGTTCTTTAATTTGTTTGTCTTGCAAACTAGTGACCAGTTACAGTTAAGTCCGAAATTATTCGTACCCAGACAGATTTAAGTTTAAAATTAACTATTAATTTCACCAACATGTTTCTTATGATTGCATGTAACATTAATGTTTAGGAGAGGCCCAGGCAGAGTACCGACTTGAATCTAATGGGTGCTAAAGATTAGGCTAAGGGGGGCTTACAACCTCAAACCATCAAAGAAGAAGCAGATGTATCCTCAGATCATTTTGATTTGCGTTAGGCAATGATGATATTTTAAAGCAGCATGCAGTGCTCTAAAATTACAGGATACTATACTGAACACTTTGTGTTTTAGTAATCAAAACTAAGACCTGGTGGAAAAATGTTAACAGTATATTATGACAACTTTGTAACACAACACGTTCATAATGATCTTTACTGGTGAGCCAATACTTCAATATGCAATGTTGGAATAAAATCAGATTTGTCTCTAGGTTAATGTGTTTTAGACCAACTTATATGTTATCTGCATGGAGAGCAGAAATGGCATATAAAGATTTTATAATGAGTAGCTCTGAAAAACCGCTTTACTCCTCTGCATAAGTTCACTAAAGCTTTCCCCAGCATGCTGTGCATATATAGCGGCACAGTATATTAAGTCGCACTGGTCATCACAACAAATTACTTAAATGCAGTAATCAGTATAATAATTTCAGTTCTGTGCACTCATACATTGCATGCAAATATATTTGGCCAGTTGGATGGACTTTTTACTTCCCTTCCTTTATGCAAAGACCTGACATTTGGTAAGTGAATTTATACAGTTCATGGGAAGAAGTTTGATCATAATGGAAAAACATGACTGAGGAGATTGTATGTTAATTGCAATAGATATTCTCATCCCAGTATTTAAATAATACGGGATGTTTCCCTGATATCGTTCAGCCTTACAAATAAGTAATATCACTATACAAGAATATAATTTCCTGCATCTGTAATTGTCTTTCAGAGGGAGGCATCCTGTCCCTATATAATATCTCCAAAGACACCTCTGGATACTATACCTGCACATCAAGCAACAAAATTCGCTCCGCTTCATGCAACATCACGCTATCAGTCATGCCACGTAACGTAGACTCTTCTTAACAGATCTGATTATCACAGCAGGTATGTTGAACGTTATTGCCTCAACTCATCTTTTATTTCTGCAGCGTCCCTGAAAATCGGTTCAACTGCAATTATTGCAATAGTCATTGCCATTGCCATTTTGATCCTATTCATCATTATCATCTATTGCTGTTGCTGCCGAAAGAAGAAGGAGGACAAGGAGGAATATGCCATGGGGTAATTATTTATTTATTTATTTTTACACCCATCCCTCAAACCTCAATGAAGCATGCTATCTTAGAAACCCATCAGGGTATTCAGGTTTACAAGGAGAAAATCTGACTAAAACATAGACAAAGATATTTTTACAGGACATTTTGTACATTTTGATACCTGTGGTTTCACAGGAAGAGTACATTAACTTCAATTATAGCTTCATATTATGTATAGAACATTTTCAATTCCTGGTCATTATTAGAAACCCATTTGCCATCATAACCAGATGGTGTGTTTACTATTGTTTTGTTTTTCTGTATAAGTTTTAGGTTTTGGGAGGATGCAAGAACAGATTTGTTCGTTTTAGCTTAAAAAATACAACCAGTTCTACCAAGCTCATCTTTTTGTGGACTATTTTGAAGAAGCTTATTTCCTCACCCTAAATGTCTGACTGTTGTCTACTTTCCAGAGTTCATGATGGAGAGCATGAAAACATAGAGCCTCTTCGAAAAGACGAGAGTGGCCCTACTGATGTGGAGGGGAGCACACAGGGTCATGATGACTCCAGTGTCAGCAAACCGGCCAATCAACGTGATAACTACGAGGAGAGGAGTGAACGCAGCTACGACGGCCAAAGCGACTACGATGACCGGCGCAGCAACTATGTCGACCACCGCAAAGATTACGACCGCCGCAATGACCGTGATGACCGTCGCAGTGACTATGATGACCGACGCAGTGACTATGATGACCGACGCAGTGACTATGATGACCGACGCAGTGACTATGATGACCGACGCAATGACCGTGATGACCGACGCAGCAAAAACAGTGACCGCCATGAGCGTTATGATGACGAGCGACGCAACAACGATCGCAGAGATCCTCGCTATGATGACGACCGCTACAATGACCGCAACAGACCATAGGGGAACTGGACTACGATGACCAGGACCATCCAGCTGATGCGCTTTAAATCACCATCAAAAGTTTAATACATTTTTGCATTTGGGTTTAAAATTATTTCCGGTGGAACTTTTTCCTGAGATTAAAAATTTGACACAAACTGGTTTGATGATCAGCTATCAGTAACAATACAAGAAGAGCATCTGGGAGGGAAAAGAGCAGAACAAATAGTTGCAGGACACAGACAAGTGTTGTCCAAGCTGTAGTTTTAAATTATGCCAAAGCTAAGAATTTTATCTTCGTACTTAACTTGTATATTCTTTAAAGTGCCCTATACTAGTTTTCTCAAGATATTCAAATTTTAAGTGTACGTTGAAAAATCCTTCTCCCCGGAAATTTAAGTGTAAATATGCTTCAATGCTTATCGTGATAAACAGAATATGTTTTCTTTTTTTTTTTTATAAGGACTGTGTTTCTCTTTGAATTATAGGTCAATTTAATGTTACTTTGATTGCTCACATTCCAGTCTGAGAGGTTTTGTACAAATATGAAGCCTGTTACAAAAACGTTGCCAGATGTGAGGTAGTGATCTCTGTAAATTAGTTGGTATTTTAGTTTAAAACATTTTTTAATAACATGTTTTTTTTCTTTTGTATTGGCTCTTAACTTCTGCTGCTGCTGGGTATAAATAATGGTAGTTTTAACGTTGTAATTATTTACCAGGCTACCCCCCCAGCAGACAGAAAGTCTTTAGCTTTGTGCCTTTATTTGTTTACGTTGGACGAAGCCAATACACACTGCATCATTGCATGAAAATGTCATCTTTCAACTTTTAATGTTCTTAGCATTGTTTCCAGTTTCCTTTTTTAACCACAAGATTATAAAAAAAAGGGAACTATATCTTATGCTTACTGTTGAGCTGATGATGCTATTAATTTTTTCATGTTTTCTTTATTTTACAGTAAACTTTGGTTTTGCAAATAAAACTGCAAAATTAATTTCCTTCAGTGTAATTTTTAATTGGTAATTGCACCTCCTACTCTATGCCAGGAAAGTCCTGTATAGTTTAAAATGGCATTTATTAAAGATTTCTCTTGGGGGGGGGGGGGGGGATACCCTTAGTTGCGTGAATGCTTGATAAAATAAATATGAGCTGTTTTAATCACACTAGATGACCCTAAAGCGTTCTAAAATAGCAGATTCATACTTTTCCAACATTTATTTTGGCAGCTGAGTGAGCTGATTATTTAGAAGCTGCTTGATCCTTCTAAACTCATATTATTTTCCATATATGCTTTCTAAATTCGAAGTTGATGAAAAGTTCTGTCTAAAATAAATGTTCATGTGTGTTATGAAGAAGTGCCCTGAAAACAACCAAAGGCTCCCTATGTGTATAAAACGTCGCAAAATATTTATTTTCCCAGATAGCATTATTTACTAGAGAAGTGCCTTTAAAATAAAAACAGGCACAGACCAAATTTAGATAAATATTAAGAAAAAATCAAACATGAATAATAAAAAAAATTAAAATAGTGGGAAAGTTAAACTAGTGTTCATTTAGTTTTTAAACCTACGTTTTTTTTATTTACGTTAACGTAAAGAAGTCTTTCATGATTTCAAGTTCATTTTGCAGACTTTTTGATTTTTAAAAACTTTTTTTTGTTTGTTTTTTAGACCGACAAAACTCTCCTATATCTATTTATTTATATAATTATTCATTTACCTACGTTTCCAGGGTCCAGTCTAGACATTTTTTACATCCCTCCATCTCCCCCACGGTCTATTGTACGGGAAAACACTGGACGGATGGAGCGCCTCGACCCATCACGCCCTGCTGCATCAAGCTGCTCATTATCTACTGAGGAAGAGGATACCAGAATTTCAAAATAAAATAACGAGTCTTTTAATAAGTCCCCTTTCTGAACTATTGTCCCATCTATCTTATGGGCATCGTTTGACGGCAGGCTGTTAGGTTTTTTGCTTTAAAGTAAATTAACTGATTACACAGTAGAAATGGGGAAACTGAGTGGCCTGCTGGCTAGTCCTACACTATTTATGTCCATCTATGGAAAAATGAGAAATGCTTCAGTTTGACCCTAATTTTTATTGTTCAAATAAGGAATAGTTGAAATCTTCCTTAACAAATGATTAGGGTGTTATGCTTTTGACAAATGCTCATTTTTCTGTCTACATCAGAGATACGTTTATTATGAAGGGGTCAAAGCCGGAAAGTGTTAAATTTTAATAAGTTTGACGCTTGTCCCGTTTCTTGGGCGCTGCTGTCCCGTTATAAACAGTCTGCGATCCTGAAACATCACCCAGGGATGAGACCTGAAATGTTCACAAAATTTACCTGCGGGATTTGGAAGCTGATTTTAAACAAAATGTGGTGGATTTTCATCGTTTTTGTGGCAGGTAAGAGAAGCGATCCAACCTGCGGAAACAGGCAACAAATTGTTAAAGGCATGTTTGAAGTTTGGAGTAGTGAGGTTTGGGGCCAGTCTCTATGTTTTCTATGCTAAGAGTGTTTGTTTCGTTGGATTGAGTCATGTGTGAATGATCCGCCTTGAAGCTTTGGGGGTTGGGGATCAGGGGATTCAACTTCAGACAAATATTAACTCGGTCTTTCAGTGAATGAAGCTGACCTCCTTATTTCGTTTGGAGAAAAATTACCCATGAAAACACTTTGAAAAGATCCTTAAAATGTGACCAAATGTGAGCAAAACAAAATGAAAGGGATCACACTCAAATTATTTGTTATCAATACACAGAAATAAATAAATTAGAAAGGTACATGTCGTTTGAACTTGTAATGTAATCTTTGAGTATGCACTCTTGAAACAAGTGTACAATCTAAAACTGACTATAGAAAAGAGTATACTGTAGCTGCCTCTGAGCCATTCTTTTAGTTTATATTTTGATTAAGATGTAAATAAACTGTACTTTAAGAGCCCTTATCTGCCATTATATAACACAGCACTGAATTTTTCCTGTTAGATGTGGGGGCAAATAAAGTTAAAGCCAACAGTAGTACAAAAACATCCAAAACCAATAAATGACATAAATCATTTCTTGAACTGGTTGGCTCTACAACACACAAAGTGTAATAATTATCCTAACAGCATATTTGTCAAAAGTGTTCAAATATATATATATATTCATAAGTTAGACAGGTTTGATTCAAGACAGCAAAAACATTCAGCGTTTCTTCACATGTCCTAAATGCAACCATCCAAAGCTCTCCCTGTAACCCCCCCTACTTTCATTGTCAGGACTTTGCTGAAAACTAACAGAGCCCCACAGCTCTGTAAGCTACAGTTTGTAGACATCTAATGTGTATAATGTCAACGTGTGAACGACTTGATGACAAAACCAGTGTTGTTTCTGTTTTATCAGCTTCATCAGGTTAGTTGTCATGTTGAGAACAGGGTGTGCATGATGTACAGTTGTAATCACGTAAATAATGTAGGTTGATTTTGTGACTGATTAACCATTTTATATTGATTTGGTCATATGTTTTACAATCATAATCCTTCTGAAAAATAGGCCCACAGCATCTCAGATCTGCCACCATACCTTGTAGCGGATATGAGGCGCTTTTCCACATGTTCCTCCGTTGTTTTCCTCACTAAACCCACCTAGGGTGTTTGTTGCAGAAAAGCTCAATTTCTGTCTCATCCAATCAAAGCTCATAGTTTTAAACAAAGTCACAATACAGTTTAGCAAACCCAACATATTTACAATTGTAATGGTAGAACTAATAATGCTTCTTCTTGGCATGCTTCCCAAACAACCAGCTAATATGTAAATAGTATCTGATTGGGGCTGCACGGCGGTGCAGTTGGTAGCACTGTTGCCTTGCAGCAAGAAGGTCTTGGGTTCAATTCCCAGCCAGGTACTCTGGCTTCCTCCCACAGTCCAAAGACATGCCTGTTAGGTTAATTGGTCTCTCTAAATTGTATGAATGAGTGTGTGCATGGTTGTTTGTGTGTTGCCCTGTGACGGAGTGTACCCCGCCTCTCGCCCATAGGCTGCTGGAGATAGGCACCAGCTTCCTTGTGACCCACTATGGAAGAACTGGTAGAAAATGACAGACTGACTGTCTGATCGTTGGTATGGAGACACCAAGACCCAGCTCCTCCAGTGAACTTGTAGAGACTATAGTTGCACCACTTACATCCTCTTCATTGTTCAGTAGGGAACAATAAACCTGCATCATTGCACCATTTATATTACTGTGTGTTAATTATCCATTTGACTGTAGATATTGGCAAGGTTTAGGGAGTTGCATTTTTCTTAAAACCATTTCCTGAGGTATGAAGATCAAAACACATTGTCTCTACTGGTGTGGTTCTTGTGTTTCCAATTTTGAAGAGAAACAGTCCTCTATGTTTTATCATATTTATAGCCAAGGAAAAAGGGAAATCATTGATGAGTATGGTATGAAAGTAAATTTAGCTGATTCGTCTTTAAATCATGATAATATGAAAGAAGACCTCATACATTACAGATCAGTTTTCACATAACCAAAAAACAAATCCCTTCTTCTCATTTCACTCCACATTTATTTTTTTTATGGGTGATCATTTCACCTCCTAGAGCTTGGCCTCACAAATAGAAATATGCAAAGAACTGCATGCACAGATGTTTCAGGGTGTGTATGTGTTGGTTTTGTTCTTCTTCCCCTCAGATTGTTGCTTCACGGCAGTTGCTAATGTTTTTAGCACAGCCTCCATGTTATCCTCTGAGTTAGAGCCCCCACAGCTTCAGAAGCTCCAAAACAACCGGTGGGACAACAAAGCCCTGCTGGGTTTCTGTGAGCACAAGCAGCTCAAACAGTTGCAGCTGTCCTTTATTAGTCTTGTCAGATAGTGCACTGATTTATTTCATTCTATCTTTATACATTTATTTTTTCAATGAACAAGATTTTCCTGTATTCTCCATAAAAAACATTGATTAATAATTCTCTATGCTTTCTGGAAGTCTTTCTTCAGGCTTTTGGTGCATTTTTACTCATTTCTTAGTTATGATATGTCAGGGAAAATGTTTTTTATTGTTCTGAACTCTGACCTAAAGATCATTGTGGGTAATAAACTCAAAGAATGTAACATTGCTGAGTCTGCACATTATATATTTGAAAGACCATCAAAGAACCTGAAGAAATATTAAGACCACATAACAAATTACTGGACGGTCTGGGTTCTTAGAATTGTAAAATGAAAAAATAAGGGTTGATTTTCTGTTTTGGCACAATAGTTAATTTCAGAGGATCCTGTGTCAAGTGTTATGAAAATCCTCGGAACTGGCTTGTTCCATATCCCAGTATATTTTTATACTCACTAGTCTGCTTGTAATTATAGATTAAATTCAATAAATATACAGTAATTTTATTTTTCAACCATCCCATCTTCCTCACTCCTCTAATTCTTCTGTTTTCGTCTTCCACAGGTGTCTTCCCTCCATCATGCTCAGGCCTTCATGTGATGGTGAGAGATGAGAAGAGGTATGCCATTCTGTTCCAGTCAGTGGTTCTGCCTTGCCAGTACACGAGTGTTTCCACGCAGCCCGCCATGGTGAAGTGGATCTACAAGTCTTACTGCAGGGACCGCACGAGGGACTCATTCAGCTTCACTGACAGCTTGAGCGGAGGCCTGGGTGGTGGCGGGCTGCAGAGTGGAAGCGGAGGGGTCAGGGGAGGCTACGAGACGGGTACGACTGTGAGCCACCTCGACTGCTCCGACAGCAGGAGGACTGTCAGGAACGTGGCCTCCATCTCTGGGTCCTCGGTCACACTCTCAGAGTTTTACAAGAACAGAGACGTTACCATCATCAATAGTAAGACGTTCCATCTGCAGATGTCTGTTATCAAAATCCTCCTCACATACTGTGAGCACTTTGCAGCTGTGTTCCCAGCTTTGGATACAAACTCCGCTGCATCCATGTAAATAGACCACTTCGTGCCCTTAGATCTCCCTTTCTGTCGCTGTGTTGCCATCATGTCATCATCATCAAAGACCAACTCGGGGACAGACTGTTCTTACGTGCATGTGTGTCTGAAAAGGCTCATTGAGCACAGAGAGGTCGTCTTGTTTGCTGGCCTCAGATTTATGGAGCACTAACCCTCTTCTTGAGCCAAGATTTTGGTCAAAAGACATAGCTTCCACACCACCCATTCATCTTGACACAGGGTTTGTTCCCTCTGATGTATTTCAGTGTCCAGTTTTTAATTTTTTCCCCCTCAGCATCACACTCTTTTCTTTTCTTTGTCCCACTCCATCTACTCTTTTGAAACTTTTCAGAGTAGTGATGTTGTAACTGATAGAAAAAAAAGAACATAAAACCTTCGTTGCCTTTGGAGATGCCCAGTCATCCATACCCATGTAATCCTATTCAGGGTTGTAGTAAGGTTGGAGTCTCTCTGAGTGGGCTCTGGGCAGGGGGGTGCACTGGTGATCACATGGCTAACAAGCTCAACGCTTCACAGTTCACACACACACCTTAGAAGATACAGTCATACAAAAGGATAATCCAAGAAAACCCAAAGGAGATGTAGCTGCACAGCTTTTATAAGAGTATCCGAGACTGGTCCCAGCTGGTCTCTAGCCCGTGGCTAACAGGAAAAGGAAGGAAATCTACAAAGTGTTTCCTGTCTGATGTATTTATGCATGTGACCCTCTTACAATAGAGTTAGAGACCCAGGATTGTCAGCAAGCCAGCCATATTTGAATCCTTTGAGTTGTGTTTTAATCACACAAATTAAATCTAAGTGTGCCTCTATTACTGGAAAATACTTGTTGGATTGTAGGTTTATGTATTATATTGAGTTCTCAAGAACAGACCTCTATGCAGAAATATTTTTTTATTTTAATTGCAACATTTCTTCCACCAGCCAACTGGGATTCTGTGCAAACATTTTAATCCACTTAGACATTGTATCCAATGAGCCACACTCCCATTGAAATCCTGTACCGTGGTCTTTGTCAGTAATACTTCAGGCTTCCTGACATCAATTTTTGGAAGTTTCCTGTGGATTTTGGCAGATTTTTCGCTTCCATCCAGTCTTTGTACATGCCCATGAGAACACACCATGCATAGTCTGCTTTCAGATGAGGAAAGCAGACCAAAGAGGGGCAAAAGAAGAAGTATCAGGAGTAAAAAAAAACAAACAATCTGCATTAGATGAACAGTATCTGAAAGTCAGATTTCTAAGAAGGAGAAAAAAGTGTATAAATCCAGCAAAGACCAGATAAAGGAGCTGAGGGATGCCTCAACTTACAATTGTACATCTATTGCATGGCATCAGGCTTGCCAACTCTTACTCTTTTGGAGTGAGACTCAAATGTTTCTCATATTTCTCACTCTTCCCTAATCAATTTCACTCCATATAAGGAAAGTCGTCCACACTGGTTTTGGTGACTGTGTAATAATAGTGTTACCCAGACAATTCTTGCAACTAGGCAGCGATTCAGTTTGGTGTTACAAACTTCCAGTGTTACAGAGCAAATAGAGATGAGCAACTTAGCAATGTTATGTCACATTACCAACACAGCTTTTTTGACTAAATATTATTGACCAACATTTATTTTGTACTTGTTTCTTAAAAATAAATTGGTATGAAAAACATCCCTATTTTTACATGCTGATCCTTCCTTCGCTGCTGTTGATTTTAGAATGAATCCTTTAGGGTGCAAAGGAAGTGAGGGATTGGTCTTTAATAATTGTAAGCATAAACAGTCACTTATTTTAGGGGGTGTTTGTTATAGAAGGAATTGCTGCTTTAAAATATTGTCTTGATTTTTCTTGCAGCGGCAGATCTGCGTATAGGAGAGGTCCAGTGGGGAGACAGTGGTGTATATTTCTGCCAAGTGACAATAGCTGATGACATTGAAGGACAGAATGAAGCTTCGGTGGAGCTGCTGGTTCTTGGTAAGCAGTTTCTACTTTCCTATATCTTCTTTTATAACATTTTGGTTATTACAAGTATTTTAACTAAAAACAGAGCTTGTGATCTTTAAAATATTCATTGTAATTAATCTAAAAAAAATTCATAACTGTTTCATTAAGCTTTAAATAAAATAACCTGACCAGCTGAAACAGTTGTTGAGTCACTTATTCAATTGATGCTTTTATCCTCATTAGGTGATATTATTCTCTGTGGTCACTTTCATAGACACATTTTCTTAGATACCTTCATGCTGTTTTGTAAGTGGCTCAATTTTTACTGTAAAACAAACTTTTAAACAGGATATTTCTGTATGACAGAACTTTTAAAATAAGCAGCCCAGGCTCATTGTGGGGCTAATTTACAACCAATTGTTCTTCCTGGACATCCTTCCTTCATTTGAAACTTTAGCAACTGCGTTTAGCAGTGCATTCTGTGACTGGGCTTGGAAATGCAGTTTGTGCAGAGCAGGCTTTAACACTTAAACTAATATGCCACTGATGAGTGTGTGTTTGTGTGTGTGTTCAGTTGTAAACGTTACCAAAGAGACTGCTGGGAATCTTTTTTGGCCCCTTGGGTGCCTTCAACTTCCAGAGGCTGAACTTTTGTTTGGTTGGCATTCAGCAGCCCTATAGGGTACAGCTTTCTAACACTAAAAATACTAGAAAAACAAAACGCAATCCTGCAATGCTGTTGAGTATTGAGGCTAAATCCACCATCGCCCCAAAATGTGTGTATTTCCTGATCTAATGCACAATGTGAGGCACTTGTTGTGTTCCCATAACAACAGCTGAGGCCACACTCAGGGTGTCGTTTGTCTTTTCTGAAAATTGCCTCACAGAAAAGAAGGCAGGGAAGATTTAATGATGGGGAGGAGGCACAGCAGAGCACATTGATACAATAGGTGCAGAGTGATGTGAGATACTCAAGTGATACTTTACAGAATGATGCGAGTCCTATACCCAAGCATTCTGACTAAACTGTTGCTTTTTTAATACTGTATTTTGATCCATAAGATTAGCTGTGGTGTTTTTTTGTTAAACCAGTTGAAAACTGTTTTACAATTGCATCAAGGTGAAGGATACCAGATTTAACCACTTCAAAACGATGCTGTTCCTTTCATTATGGACTCTTTATTTCTATTCATGCTCACTTCTTTTCTTCACCTTTCCTTGAAACGGAAAAAGGAAGTAAAGCATTTTATAAACATCACCCAGTATGTGGTACAAAAAACAATATAAGTACATTTTAGGGAATCGTCAGACTTCAGGCAACCTTAAGAGCCAGTCCAAGCAAGCTTTAGCAAGAAAATAAGTACAACACAAAGCAACAGGTTAAAAAAATAAATTCTCTGAAATACACAAAACTGTAAAAACTTAGTTGTTTAAATTGTTGTAATGATTGAACTCTTTCTGCATCTACTGGAAAAAACAAATACTTTTTGTCTTCAAATCCAGCAAAGGCCAGCTTTAGCCCTCCACAGAGATATTAAGTAAGGTATGTGCGCTGTCAGCTGGAGTCAGGCCAAAATAGTTCAGCTTGCACACTGTTTCTGTAGCCCTCCTTTTTTGGCACAGAAAACTCTCCTTTCCTCCTTTCTGGCAATAATCACACCTCAACTGTTAAATACACGGTTCTGTTTTTATCACGGGCATATGCTGGGGTTTTTCACCTCTCACAAACCTGTTGTTTGCTTACTTGGGCACATGATATGCATCTTTTTAACCAGAGTTTGAAAAATTGCCTGTAATATTCCACATTAATGGTTCAATCAGACCTCAGTTGATGCCTTTAAGGATGTGGTAAAATAACATTTCAAAGTAATAACTTGTAAGACAGCTAGTGACATGTACAAGTTTTAAATCCATCTATCCACGAGCATCAAAAGATGGATTGACTTACCAGAAAATAAACACATTGTTTGTTCAGTATACCCCTTTTTTTAAATCAGTAAAACTAAAGAGCTTGTACTCTGTACCAGGTGTTATAAATTAGGAAAAACTTTGACAAAAAAAAACTTGTTAGAGTGATGTGAGATAAATACCATACTGTATAACACCATTACTATTTCTAAGAATGCAGTCTGGACAACAGAAGGACACTGTATGGTTGAATATCTTTTAGAACCACATTTAGCAGCAGCAGATTAAAGTAATCATCCTTTGATTGACCTTCTCAGATCCTCTTCTTCAAAATGTTGCATTAAAAACAGACTACAGACAACTTACAAAATATTAAGGTCAAATGCAAAGTGCATTGAATCCTGATTAGATAGGTGAGTCTGTTGGGCAGATTTGGGGAAATCTTGATGTTTTCACTGTCTCTTCAGAGCATAAAAACATTATCTGGGATATTTACAGTTCTTCCTTTCTCATGGCCCTTGGCTATTTATCTTCATGGGGATAATTTTAAGATATAGTCTGTGCTAATATTTAGCAGATAACATTTTAAAACATTTAAAATCAGAAATCACATAAACATTGTTCTCATTAGCAGCTCTGATATGATGACTTGTCCTATTTTCCATGCTTTAACCTGCCAGCTCTCTCTGCTTTTCCCTGTTTTGCTGTGTTTTTTGCTTTAAAGCATGCATGCACACTTTCACCAAATTATATCAATCACTTGACTTGATCAACTCCATCCACTCTCCTCTGCTCTGGTCACCTTTGCTCTGTCTCTCTCCAGGTTTCTCAGGCGTGCCTGAAGATCTCCTGCCTGACTTTGATTTGAAGATTATGCCAGGTACAGTTGGGGCATAAAGTCTTCTACTCTTTATCTGCCTTCTTTCGTTCATCCTAACCTTTCTGTCTTTAAGCTACCTCTGGGCTTTCTCTGACAGACATATGAGAACAGACAAAAGAAAATTCCTGGATCATCAGCAACATTCAAATTAAAATCAAAGGTTATTTTTATATGGGCCATATCACATCCTTGACTGTTATCTTAATTTCCCTAAATATCTTGTAATTGGACGTATAAATGGGCCAACAAAAATAATCAAACCTCAACGTACACTTCCTTGACAGAAAAAATTTACTTTTTACATAATTTTTCATGTTTATTTATTATCATGGGGTGGGATTTATTCAATTTTTTTTATATATTTTAAAACCAATGTAGATAATACAACAGATATTTGTGAATTAGCTCTAAGGACGTTATAATAAAGACAATTTCTTTGATAATAGGCCCATCCACACCCATCAAATAATGAGCTGGCCATTGCTTCCACCAAGATGAGCTGTGCTGGAAAACAGTCATTATGGTCATTATAGTTATTTATGGCTCTGGTTAACATGTCATTCCACAGCATTCGGTTTAAGGCCTGTAGAAAGGCAGCAGTTAAAAGGGAGGGGGTTAGTTCTGTGTCACACATGCTTATAATCAGAGTTTAAGGACAAAATGAAGAAACTGTGTTGAAATACTCCCAACATGACGTGATATGACAATAACGCTGGGTGGTTAGGAGTTACTTATTTCAGCTGCAAGCATTGTTTTGGTGAGTGTTGCTGGCATTGACTCACACACATTGCTACAGGTTCTGTGGGAGCTAAAATACCCAAGTGAGATTGTGTGTTTGTGTATGAGTCAAATCAGATCACATTACAAGTTATTTAGCTGTAAAAGCCAGATCTTCAGTGTTGTTGAGAGCAGCATAAACTGTCCTTTTCCTTCCTGCAGCAGTGGCAAGTTTCCTGTCAGTGTATGTTTTGTATCAGTGTGTGCAGGGCTGTGTTTATGAGACAGAGAGAATGCTGGGCTGAATATAACATTGTTGAAGGTTTCCTTATCTTCCCTCTCCTTCCTCTTTTTTGTGTAGTCTCTATAGACGGAGGCTGTGGATATGTTCTATCAGCTGCACTGATTGCACCCTTCACTTCTGCACTACTATACTTCAGAAATGTTGTGCAAAATAACTCTTTTTTTGGCTTTTGTCATTTGCTCAGATCTTTAAGAATAAAAAAGGTTACATTTCTATATTTTTGTCATTCCTTAAAAGTCAATGGATTATCTCTATATTTTTTGTCAAATTGTAACCTCCAGTATCTGTCACAGAATGTTATAATAGTCCTTTGTTTGGTCACATTTTAAATCTGCTGCTCCTCCACATCGAGAGGAGCCAGTTGAGGTGGCTCGGACATCTATACCGGATGCCTCCTGGACGCCTTCCTCGGGAGGTGTTCCAGGCACGTCCCACCGGGAGGAGGCCCAGGACACGCTGGAGGGAATATATGTCTCTCGGCTGGCCTGGGAACGCCTTGGGCTCCCCCCGGAGGAGGTGTCTGGGGAGAGGGACGTCAGGGGGTCTCTACTGAGTCTGCTGCCCCCGCAACTCGGTCCTGGATAAAGCAGAAGACGACGAGTGCGAGTACATTTTAAATCTATCAGGTTTTTCTTGGACATTTCTGGCTCCCTGTGTTAAATAAACACTTAAATGATTTGATGCTGAGGTTTTTGAAAGTGATTTTCACTCTTTACTTGCCCTATCAAGAGTGATACCATTTTGTCACCTTGGAAATACCTATTTTAGTCACATTCATTATTAAAATGGTGTTCCTTGCTGACTCATATCCTATGAACCATTATGAACATTATTTATAAATTGGAGTAAAAAGCCAGAAAAGCATCATATCTGTAACAACATGGTGTATAGCAAAGCCAGGGCTGTGGTGTGCTGTGTGTGTGGTGCTGAGGTTTATAGGCGCGTCTTGCCGCACACATTTGCAACATCTATCAATCGGGGTCAAATGAGTGAGAGGTGGGGAGCAGCCTTGGCAGCTCATTGGTCAGATTTGCATCATAAATTGAGAAATTTATACACAGTCTGGCTATCAAAAGAATTGCTGCACTGAGGACGTGCAGTAAAAAATTCTGCTGTGATAAACTGACCTGTTTTTTAAGAAGATAAGGAGAAAAAGGTTTCAGATTGTCGAAGGACCAGTTGTTAGAAGCTCAGTTCTCAGGTAATTCTCTCATTCAGTTCTACTTTCATGTCAGAGAATTAAGCTGCTCACAGAAAAGCAAGCCTTTAACAGCTGCTGGATTCTGACGTCCGATCCCTGCAGAGAAGTGTGAAAGATGAAGCTGGTAGCAAAATAAAAAGTCTGGGCTGTTTTTCTGATATAGTACTGATAAATTAGTGAGACTTTCTTTTCAGCATTCGCATGTTCATGCATTATATCTGTGCACACGTCACTGTGTGTGCACATGCGGACTTGACAAGTTTGTGAACCACTCTATTAGATAACAACATGACATTCATTAGAAATAAAGGAAAAATCAGGTCCTTACAACAGTTGTTATGAAAAACCTGTATGTCTTTTTTTTTTTTGCTGTGTGTCCTTGCAGAGTGGGTGTTTGTGGTGGCTGTGGTGCTCGGCAGTGTTTTATTCCTGCTGCTGGTCGGAGTTTGCTGGTGTCAGTGCTGTCCCCACTCCTGCTGCTGCTACGTCAGCTGCTGGTGCTGCCCTGACACGTGCTGCTGCCCCCGACATTGTGAGGATAAACACACACTCAGAGTGGGTAATAAGCCATGCTAAGATTATCAATGGTGACTAAAGGAATTGTTTCTCTTTTTTAGTGTATGAGGCAGGTAAAAGCATAAAGACTGGCGCCTCCACCCTTCAAACGCCAGCCTACCCTCCATTCTTCGTGTCTGGACTGCCAGCCATGGTTCCCATCGCCCCACCATCACTAGTGGACAAAGTGTCTTCTGTCCCTCCCTCAGATGGCACCCTAGTTGCAGCAGGTGAAGTCTTGTTTCTTTTCTTCCTATAAAACACACATTATTGGCCTTAAATCTGATGCTGGATAAAAATGTAATACAAACAAAAACGCATGCCATTTGAAAACAGCAGAGTACTTCATTATTTTAGAATATGTTTCTATTTATATTATACTGCCAAATATCAATGACTATTGTAAAATTGAAAGTATGCTGACACACAAAAATGTCCCACAGAATATGAAGTTAATATTCCCACGTTGCTGAATCAAGTTTTATAATTAGAGTTGCACCAGTTGTAGTTGGCTTGACTGATTCTGATATTAACTTTGGAAATCCCAGATTTGTTCTGTCTATGTTTATTCTGACCTTACATGTAACACACATACTTGATGCAAATTATCACTTTATCCACGGTTCATTCTGAGAGCTGGATCTGCTGATCATCAAACAAGCTGAAAATGGTCTGATTCTGGTCACCTCCAGACAATCAGTGAAGCAGTTTAGGTTGTTCCTGTGAAATAATGCAATAAGAGATTGACATCGTAGCTGGAACTGGTATTTCCAGAGTGTCTGCCTTTTTATTGCAGATAGTTTGTGGAAACAGGCGTTTCTGGTACTAGTACTAACTTGTTGTAAATACACAGAAGACCCCTCTGACTCCACTGATACTTGTTAAGTACTGCTGTCTGAAAGTAGCCTTTTACAATTGACTGTTACAGTAACTCCGGTGCCCATGCATGCTGTAGGGGTTCCCTACCGTGTACCTTCACCACAGGATCAAAACTCTCTCAGGGTGCTACAGTATGTAGAGAAGCAGCTGGCTAACTTCAACCCTTCCGGGTCCAACAGCAAACAGTGTAAGCTTGATAAACCCACTCACTGCAGCCTTGCTATTAAAGCCTGCTGATGCTATCTGCTGGTTGCATGGTTTCATTTAGGATTCCTAATTTCTTGAGCTTGTCTCAGCATGCCTCCCTGCTCACAATCTTTCTGCCTGCTGGGTTTCCTGTGGTTCACATGTGAAAATGTAGCAGATGTGCATGCTGGCTTATTTGATTGATTGGATTTTAACAAACCTCCTTCACAACCTCTGGTCATTTTCTCTGAGCTCATGACTTTATTAGACTCCTGTGTCTTCCTTCTAAAAGATGATTTTCAGTGATTCATTTTTATTTAATAACCTTTAATCTTTTTTTTTAATCTATCCAGCCTGCAATCAGTCGGAGCTGAGCTCCCTCCATGAAGGAGACACCAACTTCCTCCAAACTTACAGGAATGTCCAGAAGAAAGCTATGCCTGCCATCCCTGATCAAGACTCTTGCCTGGAACCACACAGCTACCGTGAAGAACGCAGTCCTGAGCTGCAGCGGCACCGTAGGAACCCCTCATCGCCTCATCGTTACCGTCACAACCCTGACTCTGACCGCCACAACAGCCAGGATGAGCCTCTGCTTCCACGACGATACAGCGATGACCCTCCATCTTCCTCTCAGTCGCACAGGATTGGTCGAAATCACCGACAACAGAACTCTATTGATGAGGACAAACACAACAGGAACAGGTGTTTGTGAGTGCATGAGTAGATTTATTATTTAAAACAAGAATGCAATAACCTTCTGTGATATTTTATAGGTGGAATCCTTGTTCGGAACATCTGCAAAGAAAGACGTATCGCTCTTTTGGACAGACTGGCTCACTGGATGAGCTGGAGGAGTTTGCTGCTTCCTACAAGCAGAAAGGATGCAGAGGATCAGAAAGGAGAGAGGAAGAAAGGGTGGAGTATGAGATGGAGGTGCTGGAGTTCAGTGGATATCCCTCCCATCGCCAGGGTCCTCCTCAGCATTATTATAGCAATGAGGATGAGTTTGATGACAACAGTGAACATGAAGGATATGACAGACCAAGCAATAAAAGCAGACACAACATAAGCCCACTACCTTCTCCAAAAAAGAGGGGAAGCACACAGGAAAGGGAAAGGGCCGAGCCACGTCCCCCAAAAATGGATCCAAAATCAAATTCTTCTCAGGATAGGGACTATGATGCCACTTTCCTGAACAGCCTGTTGGAGCGTAAGGAAAAGCTGCGAGGTGTTTCCCAGGGAAAAAGTCGGGCCCGGGGTGAGGAAGATTTAGATTCTCCCTCAAGGGCGAGCACAAAAAAAAACAGCTGGGATTCTAGTCGGCACTATAGTCGCTCTCCCAGTAACAGGCCTGAGGCAGACTCGCTGCCTGCATCTGACTCAGAGAGAACCAGAACTGAAAGACCATCTCCACGATCACTCCCAGCAAACGCCCGCTCCTCTCCACCTGTTCATTCCATGCCTGCTCATAGAGACGAGCATGGAGACAAGTCCCGCAAAGTGGTGAGGAACATAAAAAATATTAAGTAAAACATATTTAAGGCATAATGGTTAGTGTTTAAATGAAATGTTATTATTGTTGCAACTTTCAAAACATTTATTCCTTCATCCATCTGTTAAAGTAACGGCATTCCACAGTTAATCTCCCTTATGGACATTCAGTTTACACATATGATATTTTTGTCATGTGAGACAGAATACAGCCCTACTGAGTCACTCTTTCAGATGATTGAAATTAGTTACAGCCAAGGCTACTCTTAAAACAATGCATTGCAAATGTATTCATACCCCTCAGCCATAAGCCTTTGTTTGTGTTTTATTTTTTTAAATATACAAAGCAGCACATCATTGTGGAGGAAAAGAAAAAAATAATACATTGTCTTTACAATATTTAGCAAATAAAAATTTGAAAAGCAAGTAAAGTCCACCAGTATAAATCCAGCTGCTCTGTGAAGGCCTAGGAAGTTTGATAGAGAACATACAGCATTATGAAGACCAAGGAACCCAACAGATACATCAGGGAGGAAGTTGTGAAAAAGTTTAAAACAGGTTTAGTTAATAAAACAATGTCCCAAAAACATGTTGCAGAATACTTTTCAATCCATTATCTGAATATGGAGAGCATATGGCACAGCTGCCTACCTACTGGTTGGGCAAGGAGAGCATTAATCAGAGACACTGCCAAGCAGCCCATGGTAACTGTGGGGGAGCTGCAGAGATCCATAGCTCAGGTGTGAGAATCAGGTGTGAGTCGACTAGGCAACAATTAGTTGTTCACTCCACAGATCTAGCTTTTATGTAGGAGTGCTAAGGAGGAATCCGTTTATGAATGTTTGCCACAAGCTATACAGAGGACTCAGCAAACTGATAAACTGCTTAATTTTCAGTGCTACAATCAGTTTTTCATGCATCAAGATTTTATAACCAGCTGATGTTACATCTATGCTTGGTACCTTTGGAATATTGTATGTATCTCATATGCCACCATGTTTATGACGAAGTAGTGCCTCTGTATGGCTCTGATCAGATGGACAGAAATTATATTTTCTCCTAGAAAAAAATGGCAGGTCTGGAAAAAAAACAAAAACTTTACAAATCACCCTGAACACACCATCTCCACCTATCAGGCATTATGCTGCCATCACCTGGGATAGATAGATAGATGGAGATATGAATGTGCGGTAAGACCTGAAAATGGATGCTCACAGACACCATTCGATCTGACTGAGATTGGGCAATTTTGCAAACAAGAATAGGCGCTGCTTTTTTCATTTCCGTTAATGAAAAAAAAAAATCTATGTATTTATTTTCTTCCACATCACAATTATTTGCAAATTTGTGTTGGTCCATCAAACCCCAATAAAAAAAACATTAAATTTGTGGTTGCAATATGGCCAAATATGGAAAAGTTCAAGAGGTATGAATACTTGGTTCAAAATCCAACAAGTTGGACACAATCATGAAGTGGAATGAAATTTATTGGATGTGTCAAACTTTTTTAACAAATAAAAAACTGAAAAGTGGGTCGTGCAATTTTATGCGGCCCCTTTACTTTCAGTGCAGCAAAATTACTCCAGAAGTTCAGTGAGGATCTCTGAATGATCCAATGTTGTCCCAAATGACTGATGATGATAAATAGAATCCACCTGTGTGTAATCAAGTTTCCGTATAAATGCACCTGCTCTGTGATAGTCTCAGGGTTCTGTTCAAAGCACAGAGAGCATCATGAAGACCAAGGAACACACCAGGCAGGTCCGAGATACTGTTGTGGAGAAGTTTAAAGCCGGATTTGGATACAAAAAGATTTCCCAAGCTTTAAACATCCAAAGGAGGACTGTGCAAGCAATCATATTGAAATGGAAGGAGTATCAGACCACTGCAAATCTACCAAGACCCGGCCGTCCCTCTAAACTTTCATCTCGAACAAGGAGAAGACTGATCAGAGATGCAGCCAAGAGGCCCATGATCACTCTGGATGAACTGCAGAGATCTACAACTGAGGTGGGAGAGTCTGTCCATAGGACAACAATCAGTCGTACACTGCACAAATCTGGACTTTATGGAAGAGTGGCAAGAAGAAAGCCATTTCTCAAAGATATCCATAAAAAGTCTCGTTTAACCCGGGAGACACACCAAACATGTGGAAGAAGGTGCTCTGGTCAGATGAAACCAAAATCCAACTGTTTGGCCACAACGCAAAACGATATGTTTGGCGTAAAAGTAACACAGCTCATCATCCTGAACACACCATCCCCACTGTTAAACATGGTGGTGGCAGCATCATGGTTTGGGCCTGCTTTTTGTCAGCAGGGACAGGGAAGATGGTCAAAATTGATGGGAAGATGGATGGGGCCAAATACAGGACCATTCTGGAAGAAAACCTGTTGGAGTCTGCAAGAGACCTGAGACTGAGATGAAGATTTATCTTCCAACAAGACAATGATCCAAAACATAAAGCCAAATCTACAATGGAATGGTTCACAAATAAACGCATCCAGGTGTTGGAATGGCCAAGTCAAAGTCCAAACCTGAATCCAATCGAGAATCTGTGGAAAGAGCTGAAGACTGCTGTTCACGAACGCTCTCCATAAAACCTCACTGAGCTCGATCTGTTTTGCAAGGAAGAATGGGCAAGAAATTCAGTCTCTCGATGTGCAAAACTGATAGAGACATACCCCAAGAGACTTGCAGCTGTAATTGTAGCAAAGGGTGGAGCTACAAAGTATTAATGCAAGGGGGCTGAATAATATCGCACGCCCCACTTTTCAGTTTTTTATTTGTTAAAAACGTTTGACACATCCAATAAATTTCATTCCACTTCACGATAGTGTCCCACTTGTTGTTGATTCTTCACAAAAAATTAGAATTTTATATCTTTATGTTTGAAGCCTGAAATGTGGCAAGAGGTTGAAAAGTTCAAGGGGGCCGAGTTCTTTCGCAAGGCACTGTATGTGCTGCAGACAGAAGTTTAACTGATGTGTTTTGGAGCATCTTGCAGTGAGGTCAGTTGGGATATGCAGTTGGGATATGGGAGATGTTTTTCTGTTCTAATTTATCTCATGCCATGACATGAAAACATGAAAGATAGCAATTAAACAGCAGGATTTAGTAAGGCTGAAAACTCTGGTGGAGAAGGGATTCTAACTGACTGTGATGTTCTGGGCGCCCTCTCTTAACACAAGTTTCTTATGTTCTGCTACTGGCAGCAGAAAAAGCTGAGAAGTTTAATATCAAATCTGTACCTTGAGGTAAATTGTTGCTCTTTCTGCGGTTTCAACACTGGTCATGTCTTTGTTTATATCTGAGTTGTCTTTTTGTTTTTCGATCTAACCGACGGTTGTTCTCGTATGACCTTGCTTAAACAGAGGTCCTTCTATCTCACCAGAAAAAAAGCAGCTCATGGTCTCTGTTATTTTGAAGTAGTATCCTTGAAGTTATGACTTTGTTCCATTTAGAAATCCACATCAAACTAAACAACAGTGGAAAAGTGTAACGGTTTACATTATACTAATAAAGGGATGGATTGCACTGGTGTGACATTTATGCATGATTGTGAGTAAGTTTCTTTGTTTGCAAACTCACTTTATTAGTCCTTCCATCTATTCTAGTTAAGATACCAGCTACTGATAACTACCTCACAGAACCCCACTTAAAAAAAATCCAAACTATCCCTTTAAGCTGCGATTTCATGTCTGAGAAACTAAGATAAATTTACATTCAATAAATTCCCTCCTGTGTTGAGTTCTGCTCATATGAGTCATTAAACTCATTAAATATTATTAAAAAGGCTGAAAAAGTCTGATCAAAATTCTGTGAGTTGGCAGCTTTCTCATTGCATCAAAGACATGAGCTCACAAAATCACCTACTTCCCCAAGTAAGGGCATTGTTTTTGCTGCAAGCTCTGGGCTAGTGGGCCATATTAACAGAACCCTACTTTGACACCTAGAGCCAGATTTTTTTTTTGTACTTTTTCACTTTGGTTTTAGATTGCATAATTTCCTGTAGTCACCTGTAAGCTGACACAAATCACTGATGCTAAAAGTTGAGCAATCTGTTAAAGTGTTTTCTCTTTTATCTGTCCTGTGATTCTGCGTGTTGGGTGGGGAGTTAAATGTTCTCGAAGCCTGCAGTAAGTGTTGTTATTGTACCTTTGGCAGGTCAGGTTCAGATGCTACCACAATGAAAACTAGGTAGAATACTCTGCTCTGTATCCAACTTCTATAACATTTATAACTGGTTGTTTACTCACAGACAAACCTGGGGCAGAGTGGTCTTCAACGTCAAAAACATCTGGTTTCTGGCCTTAAAATAAATCCCTATTAATAAAAAGAATATGCCGAACAGTTGAAGAGCAGTTTTTCCCAGGTTCTACTTCACCATATTAACCTCACAGCACTCTACTGAGCGAGATCTGCTTTAATATTTGCTCTCACTTTTTCTCTGCTCACACTCACTTTTGTGCTTTACTGTTGTCCTCAACAGAACACTCTTCTCAGCCGAGACTCTCTTATCGTCTGACCGATTTGAACCCAAAGACAGTGAAAGAATCGAGCAGACTGAGAGTGCAACCTTGAAAACGCCACAGGAACCACACGTCAGCTTGAAGATAATGACGGAGAGGATTACGTGTCTGGGTTTTTAAATCTATATGGAAAGAACAGCTGCCAGGGAGAAACGTAAAGACAGCTGAATCAGTAAAGCTAAATGATGACAGTAACACTGGGGCTTTCTGCCTGTGATATCACTGAGTGATGAAGTCACTGGCTGCGTCATGTATATCTTTGCTGGACTAACACTTAAACTAATGTATGGCGTGGACTGTTCCTCTCTGTGGGATGCAGTTTGTCTTCTCTTTGTTCCGTTAGAAAAGCTCTGCAGCAGATACTTGTTAACTCTTTCACTACAATGAAAGCGTTCATGACCATCTAATGAGATATGGGACTTAAAGAGTCCACTAGTAGAATAGTTGAAAATGACAACACTGTCATTGTAAACAAGAAAAACACCACCCTGTCACTTCATCTGAAATCAATGTGCATGATGTCATTTATTAACAACTAAGGCACTTAGGTTAGAGAGAGATCTTTGTGAGATACTTCATTTTACATAAAGCTGAAAAATATGAGCACAATTTTAAAAGTTTTATTAATGAACACTGAAATTAATAAATTCATTTACTGCACTGGGCAAATCTCTTATTTCTTTGTAGTTTCCTTCCAATGAACCAAAATCATCTCAAGATAGTACATCATATTAATGTTTCTCTATCTGCTGCAGTCCAGTTTTTTTTATACTATTTATTATTTATTGTAATAATACAATTTTTGTGTCAAAGCATATTATGAAATTGCTAAAGATCCAGTTTGTCATTACTTATCAGGTGCAAGTGATGCTTAAGCGGCTAATGTCCAGAGAAAGGTCTTTACTTAAGAAAAGAAAAATCATTTTCCTGGGAAGCAAAACATAAAGAAGAAAATAAGAGGTTTGCATTGTGCTGCAGCTTATCTACTAACGCATATCCTCAGCTTTGATACAGATAAAATATCAAAGATTTAGAGCATTTCCACACTCCTTACATTCAAGTGTAAATAAAACACTTAAGAAGCGATGGATGTGTAAGGTTGTTCTGTCACAGCGGCAGTAACATTACAGAACAGCATAAAATGTTTCAAGTTATGGTTAAGACCTTAAATGTTGACTGTTCTCCTAGGATTTCTGTGCCTCTGTTTTCTTGTGCTTTTTACAGTGCTCCCAATTTTTTTATAAGTGGATATTTTTTGTGCATTTCAAACATTCTTAATGGCCTCATGAAACAAAAACAGCTCAAAAGGTAAAATGTTCTGTTAATTAAGAAAAATAGATGTTCAGACCAACCGGGCCCAATGGGAAAAAGTAATCACCCTCTACAACTGGTTGTGCCACCTTTTCCAGCAACAACAGTCATCAAGTGGTTGCAATATCTGGCAATACGTCTATATTTTGGCTCACTCTTCCTCACATAATTATTTTAACTCAGCCGTACTGCATGGTTTGTGATTAAGAATGGCCTGTTAAAAGTCACTTGGCTGCAAGTCGTCCAGGTCCTGAAGCATCAAATCACTGCTAGTATGGTTGTCTGGTTCTGAAATGCTGTGTTTGTTTTTTGTCAGATGTAACTGGAGGCACATCTTCCAGCAGTCAGATAAGGTTTTGCCCTTGGAAATCTTCCATGGATGCCATTTTGAATAATGAATCACAAACACTCCACTTAAACTGACACAACTGAGTTCTGAAGTGCTTTAGATGTTGTTCTGGGATATTTTGTGACCTCCAGGATGATTCATTGATGCATTCTTGGAGTAATTTGTGCAGGCCAGCCACGTCTGGAGAGGCTCACCATTGTATGTTTTCTCCATTTGTTGATAATGGCTCTTACTGTGGTTAGCTGGAGTCCCAACACATTAAAAAAAGGCTTTGTAAACATTTACAGACTGATAGATGTCAAAGACTTTGTTTCTCATTACTCCCAAAATTTATTTTTTGATTGATGGCATGATGTGTTGCTTGTTGAGATATTTCATCCTTGAGATATTTCATCCTTCATCAAAGTGGGTGTGGGGATGATTAGTTCACTCAAAAGGCCAAGTTGGTTTGGGTATCTTAAAAATAAAATGAAACTGCCTTTTGTACTTACCAAGGGTCTGGTATTGAAATTTGCTTTATGATCTGAAACTGTCAAGATGTGACATTTTGGACTTTGTTTGTGGTGTTGTGTTTTTTGTTTACCTTTTTAGATGTTTCTTACTTGTGTTTTGTATTCATGTTAGTTGTGGTTTTCTGTTTTGGTTTATCTTCTGCCCCCCAGTTTGCTCTCCCAGTTCCCTTGGCGTTGCTTTCCTGTTTATTTTCTCAGAATGGTTTCCTTATGATTATTATTATTATTTCTCTTAGTTCTCTGGTTCCCTTGCACTCTCATTTATTAGTTTATTTTCTGTTACTCCTCTCATCATTTGTTTTCCCCTTTTAGTTATTACTCAGTTTAAGTTCCCTTTATTCTCCAGTTCTTCTTAGTTTTGTTCATCTTTGTTTTCCACCCTCTCCTTTATAGGTTAGCTTTAGTTATTGCTTACTTTTGTAGTCAGGGTTTCCTTATCGTTTCTGTTTTGCTAAGTGCTTAGGTTGTTGTGTTCCCTTCAGTTTCTCAGTTTCCTTCAATTCAAATTTATCCTTGATTCTTATGCTTTATTTTTATCTTGGTTTATAGTTTTATTTAGGTCTGCTTACTGTCTTGTCTTTAGTCCCTTTCATGCTTTGGTTTTATTGGGTTCACCTGTTCCCTCTGCCTCCAGACCTCCTTGTGTCACCTGTTCCCTGTTCCTCTGATTACCTGCCCTATTGTTTCATGTCCACCTTTGTCTGTATTTAAGTTTGCCTTCGTCCTTTGTTCCATGCGGTGTCGTTATGTCTCTTCCATGTCCTTGTGAGATGTCTCTTTTGGATTTTTGTCCTTGCACTGGATTCTGTTAGGTTCTGTTTTCAAATACCCTGTCAACTGGATTATCTTGTCACCCTGCACCTCGCCTTCATGTGAGTGAACTCTTTAAATTAAAGTTGGAGTTTTGATCCCACTCTGCTTTTCTCCGTGCTTGTGTGCCTCTGGTCCACCACAAAAGAAAGCATTATGACAGAAACTTTAAGTGTGAAAAATGGTAAAACTGGAGAAATCTATACAGAGGCAAATACTTTCATCACAGACCCTTATGTATATTAGGGGGGTTGTTTTTGATCATATCACACAGACAGAAGGACTAGCTAATTGTTTTACAAATGAAGGTTTGGCCTAACTTTGCTGACTGATGTCTGACCCAGTGATCCATAGTTATTGTGGGAATTGAAGAGATTAAAGTTTAAATTTTGTAATATTGTTTTGCCTCCATGCTATTGTCTGTCTTTTGAAACATGTTCAGTTATGCTAAAGTAACCATGCAATGGGGGACAAAAATCTAATGAGTTTTGTATTTCTCATAACAATCACTGATTTTTAAACAGCAATTTTATTTAAATGTTTTTTGTGAAGAATAAAGACATTGTTATGTGTAAATCTTTTTTCATTTTTTTTTTTTTTTTTTTTTATAAGGTTGCTCAATTTTTAAAAGGGAAAGTTTGTCTAAGTCCTTAAGTATGAGTCTGTTGTTGACATTCGATCTTTATTTGGATCACTGTAATCCTTTCTTTGCATATCACTTGATGCTAGTTAATCCATGTGCATGAAAGTTTGTTGTTTTTTGCTTTCCTTTTCACATTTGTTTTTAACACTGGAACACATTTTCCCTCCATTCCCATTAGGCCAAATCTTCAGGCCAGTGGAATAACTTTGTTTTTTATATTCTGTTTGGTACTGACTTATATGTGTGTGTGTGTTTGTGCATAGGAGAGGGAGAGAGAGAGGACTCTTTACATTTCTGAAACAGAAACAGTGGGTGATTGAGTGTGAATCATGTCCTTTGTCCATTGTTATTATCACGGAGTGCCTGTTGTGACTACACAGCTGAGTGTAAAGTTAAACATACATTTGCCAGCTCAAGAACAAATATCTGCCCTGCTTTTCATTACTAATTTATCATATTTTTGCTTTCTTTCAATTATGTATTTAACATATGGGAATGTTTTAAAAACATTTTGGCAAATAAAAAGATATATAAATCTCTAGCTCTAAAGCAGCTGTAAAAAATGCTTGTACCTCTGGTAAAGGTGTGCAAAATGCATTAAAATAAATCATATTTTATTGTAATATGAAATTCTCACTGAAAAACTTCTTTATTTTGAGTACATTTATTCAGAGGGGGGGGGGAATGCAACACTAAGCCATTAACTTCAAATTCACCATAGTGATAATTAGTCATACACTCACTGCCCACTTTATTAGGTACACCTGTCCAACTGCTTAACGCAAATTTCTAATCAGCCAATCACATGGCAGCAACTCAATGCATTTAGGCATGCAGACATGGTCAAGACGATCTGCTGCAGTTCAAACCGAGCATCAGAATGGGGAAGAAAGGTGATTTAAGTGACTTTGAACGTGGCATGGTTGTTGGTGCCAGATGGGCTGGACTGAGTATTTCAGAAACTGCTGATCTACTGGGACTTTCACGCACTACCATCTCTAGGGTTTAGAGAGAATGGTCCAAAAAAGAGAAAATATCCAGTGAGCGGCAGTTCTGTGGGCGCAAATGCCTTGTTGATGACAGAGGTCAGAGGAGAATGGCCAGACTGGTTTGAGCTGAAAGGCAACAGTAACTCAAATAACCACTTGTTACAACCAAGCCCTGCAGAAGAGCATCTCTGAACACACAACACGTCGAACCTTGAGGCGGATGGGCTACAGCAGCAGAAAACCACACCGGATGCCACCGGGGATATTTTTTCTTGGCACATTTGGGCCCCTTTGTACCAATTGAGCATCGTGTCAATGCCCTAGCCTATACCTGAGTATTGTTGCTGACCATGTCTAT
Source organism: Girardinichthys multiradiatus (assembly GCF_021462225.1). NCBI lineage: Eukaryota > Metazoa > Chordata > Actinopteri > Cyprinodontiformes > Goodeidae > Girardinichthys > Girardinichthys multiradiatus. The sequence continues at coordinate 18,884,957 of NC_061797.1, forward strand.
CCCTCTTTGACCACAGTGGACCTATCTTCTGATGGTTTCTGTGCAAAGAGGATCTGCCAGCGGTTGAAGGCGGAGACCTCCATGACCCAATATCAGGATGCTTAAACTGGCTCTAGGGATGTGCAATGTCACCTCACTGGGGTGGAAGGAGCCTGAGATTGTGAGAGGTTGAGAGATATTGGCTAGAAATGGACGGGATAACCTCCACGCACAGCGTGTGCACTGGAACCCAGCTCCTTGAGAGAGGCTGGACTCTGTTCTACTCTGGAGTGGCCTGCGGGGAGAGGCGACGGGCTGGGGTGGGTTTGCTTGTCACCCCCTAGCTCAGTCGTCTCATGTTGGGGTTTACCCCAGTGGATGAGAAGGTTGCATCCGAGTGCCTTTGGGTCGGGGAGAGGTCTCTGACTTGTTTTTCCTTTGGGCCAAGCAGTGGTGTGGCAAAACCAGCCTTCTTGCCATCCCTGACAGGGGTTCTGGACGTTCCACCTCTCGTACTCTGTGAAGAGTGACGAGGTGAAGAAAGGGGCTGATCTAACTTACCACCTAGTGGTAAGTTAAATCTGCTGGAAGAGGAGGAAGCAGACACACTTGGCAGGCCCAGGCGTATACTGAGGGTCTGCCGTGAACATCTGGCAGAGCCCTCGCCCAGGGATGTATTAAAATCTCCACCTCCGGGAGAACTTTTATCTGATACCAGGGAGGTTGGAGACATAGAGTCCAAATGGACTCTGTCCTCCACCTCTATTGTAGATGTTGCTACCCAAAGCTGTGGCAGTAAGGTCTGTGGTTCCTGTTGCAGTGGCAATTCCCGGACTCGATGGTGGACACCGGTCGAAGAGATGCCATCAAGCTGAAGGAGTTCTATCAGTTCTGGTTGGCTTGTGAGGTTCCTGAGGCAGTTGACAGGTTCCATAACACCTAACCATGTTAAAGTGAATGGTGTCATGATTTCTTTGAAGTACCATAAGCTTATTAAGAAAATATTATTGACCTCAGAAACTCATAAACATATGGCAAAATCAACACAGAAATCACTCACCAAACACAAAATCAACCTCTGTTCATGGGAATTTCATTGCCCAGACCTTTAATCCCAATAAAACCCGTGAAATGAGTTCAAGAGAGGAGACCATCAGAGACAACCCAGAACTCTAAAATCTAAAGCGATTCTGCAAAGCAGAATGGTAAAATATTCCAACCTTCTGAAATGTTGTAAGACAAAAGAAAGTGTTGTCTTATTGGCAAATGTAGGTTGTATAAAATATTACCAGAATAGTTGCCAGTGATTGTTGGACTGATGATTTTCCATACTAAGTACATGTACTTAAATTAAAGGTTGTTTTTTCAGTACTTTTGTTTTTGTTTGTTTACACCTATATGGGATTATTCTACTTTTATACATAAACCTACAAAAACGTTTTTAAAGTTTCCATTAGCTGTACAATATTAACAATCTAAATATTGGTTAGACATTAAAGCTAAATGACCTATTTTTGATTATTTTTATTAACTGAGTATGGGTTTGATCAGCATAAGGGTGGAAATGTATGTGTTTTCTGACTGTGTTTTCTATTTGGGGAGAACAAAAGTCCTCCAAGTCCAGCACCCTGTAGAACACCAGCACACGTTTTGAACCCATCTTTGATGAGTTACAAAGTCTTGTTTTATATGTAGAAATAGACAAACATGAGATAAACCCATCTAAAGTAACATGTTTAAGTCTGATACATAAAGAAATTTTGCACCAAATTTTCACCAAACTCAAAGATTTGAAAGTTTTAACTCCACCAGTTACACGAATAACAAAAATAAGGCAAGATTAGTTTCTTTTTATGAGTTTAGTTTTCATTCATTGCATGTCTGAGACAATAGGGAAGAGTTACAACAGTGGAGTGGCCACTCACAGCTTGATAATATTACAGGAATGTTAGTGAGTAGCTCGCAGTTCCACAGAAGCTCAGCATGACATCATTTTCGAGTAAACCATGTTTTCTTTTTTTTTTTGTGCTCTTGTCACTCGTTTGATTTAAAAGGGTTTGACACAGCTTAAATAGTTTGAACACCTAATCAGAAAGACTGATTGCATAACTTCATTGTTGACTGTCAAAATGCTTAGCTTTATGCATATTAATACAGGATAATAAACCCTTCTGGTTATATTGTGTTTTAAATAAGCAGCAGAATAAGCAACTAATAAGACTTATGCTAGATACACACTATAGTAAAGGGACATTTGGTTTACTACAAGCCTTCAATGAAATACATGTGCTGCATGTAACCTTATCACTTTTTTTAATTCTAGGGCTTAAAAAATATTAAAAGCTGTCAAAATCTTTAACATGAAGACAAGTTATATTTAGTATAATGACTATTAATTAAATGCTCAATAACAAAATGCAATAATCTGTGAGTGAACACATTGTTTTTGCTTTAAAGCCTCAACAGATGCTCTGGATTGAGCCTGAGGGCAGGCAGGAAACCAGGAATGGATCATGGCAGACATTTCCTAGAAAAATTGTTTAAGGAGCTCCAGGTGCAGAGAGGTTGTGCACAGAAGCAAAACAGTCTCTAAGGATTGGACGGACGCAAAAAACATTTCAGAGAGAAACACACGAGGTCCATTGTATATGCAGACCAATCCAGACTCTTTGGGGAGAGAATGTGTGTAAAAGGTTTCTTTTTAATGTAAAAGACAAGTTTGGTGAAGCAATAACAGGATGATTACTTTTGTTGTTTCAAGTAAACAAGCACATTCCTATGTGTGAGTAAGCAAGTGAGAATGTAAAGTTTTTACTGACACCTAGTGACTTAACTTCGACGTTACATCTTCACAAAAACGAAAAAATAGGTAACCTATTACTGATATATTTTAAGTTCTGCTTTTTTATTGTAAAAACTTTTGTATTTTAAACCTTTTTGCTTTAAGACTGCTGAAAAAGAGGCACACTAACAATTACAACCCAGCAAATGTTATTAAGCAAAGCAACATGATTTCTTCCTGAAATATACCATAAAGTGGGGCTGCATGGTGAAGCAGTAGTTAGCACTGCTGCCTTGCAGCAAGCAGGTTCTGGGTTTGAATCTCTTTCTGCATGGAGTTTGCATGTTCTCCCCATGCATGTGTAGGTTCTCTCCAGGTTCTCTGGTTTCTTCCCACAGGTTAATTAGACGGTTGTCTCTCTCAATTGCCCTTAGGTGTAAATCAGTGTGTGTATGGTTGTTTGTCATGTGTGTCTCTGTGTTGCCCTGTGATGGACTGGCCACCTGTCCAGGGTGTACCCTGCCTCTCACCTGTAGACCGCTGGAGATAGGCACCAGCTCTCCCCGCGACCCTGCACAGAAGAAGCGGGTATAGAAAATGGATGGATATGTTTACATTTTATTGTTTTAAATTAAATTTGAGACCACCTCATGTTTGGGGTATTAAATCAGAATGTGTTGTCTTACTATGGAAGTGGGCATTTGATAGAATGTAGTAACAATTGCTAATAGAGTAAAATATTTATTTTAAATATGTTAATTTGCAAAACTTTACAAATCTTAATTTGTAAAGTTTTTTTGTACAATCTAAAATTATAACACTATACCATTATAACATCTAACATTTCAACACCTTAACATGTAATATTGCAACATCTAACACTGTAACATTGCCCTGGCTTTTCATCCAATTTAGAACTGATTGTAAGGTGCTTTTGCTGATGTTCTCTTAATTGACTTCGCCCACCCTATTTATAGGATCTGATTTTGTTCTTCAGGCCACACAGGTCCTCTGGAAAGGGTATTCTGTTCATACCTAAAGTTATGGCTAAAACATAAGGTTTGGTGTCTTTTGCCCATTATGGCCCTCATCTGAGGAACACCCTTCCTGAGGACATGAGAGCAACAGAGAGTTTAGATGAGTTTGAAAAAAAAAAAAGTAAGTAAGAATCTATTCAGTCTAGCTTTTACATTACGTTTATAGCTATTTGTTGCATGTGAAAGTTTATCTTTTTTTTTTTACCAAGGATACTAATTTTAGCAACTATTATATTGTTGATGTATACCTTATTGCTAATTAAATTATTGCGTAATCTTGATTAGTACAGTCATATGGCTGTATGAAAAGTGATTTGTAAATATTAATTGGTTAATTCATTCATTGGTTGATTGATCGGTTGTAACACTTTAGCATTGTAAGATGTAACACTGTAAATTTGTAACACTTAACATTGCAACTGTATAATGTACTATTGTAGCATTCTAACATGTTACATTTACTGTGACCCAGTCATACCGGCAGTGTCTGTGTGAATGGAACTTGTTTGTTCTTGACCCAGTTAATTTCCCCAAACCTCGACAAATTTCCTGTAAGCTACTGTTTAAGTAGCAAAATTACAAAACATATTGGGGATTGTAAAGAGGATGCACATATAAATGCATTGAGTGAGAGATAAAATCTTCAGTCAGGAAGTACGGCACTTCTTTTTTGTGCTGGGAGATACATGACTGAAAGTCAGACATTTATGAGACAGAAAATACCTCTTCAGGGTGTGAACTATGTAGCTTTGAAAACAATGTGCATGCGCTTTAAAGACCTTAGCCCACAAAGTAAAACTAACTCTCCCCATAGCATCACACCTTCTTTAGAAGTAGAAACAATTAATATGCACTGTTGGGCTATTTCAGGCGTTTTTAGAATAATTACAGACATGGTGATTACAAAATTTGTGGGATAGTGGGATCTACATCTGCCCTCAAAGAGACACCAGTGGGCATAATTAAAAATGCTTATTTATTAATGAAACCTTAAATTTTTGCAAACATTGGCTGGATTTTGTTTCACTTTGGATAGCATAAACTCTAGTTTTCAGATTAAGGTATTTTTACAGACCATTGCAAAGGACAGAAATATAAAACACGTGTTTAATTTTATTGTCAGTCTTTCCCATCAGAATAGTGGGCGTGGCTATCATTATAAAGAATGTGATTGGTCTGCAGTTAAACTGCTGTGCAGGTTAACTAATCAAATGTAAGAGTGAATTTGACGAGCAGTAGACATTTAAATTATTTCCTGATGGACTGACAAATAATTAAATAAATACTAAAAAATATATATACTTGATTTCATCGTGTCATGTGTTAATAGTACCCACATTCAGTGACACGTTTCTATAAATGTCAATAATTGTTTCGTTCATTCAGTGTACTTTTATTACAGCTTTATTTCAACTATTTACCATATAAATAAATATCTATTTGGCCATTGGAAATTGTTTGGAGATGGTAATTTGTGTGAGAATGATACTTCCTGGATTTTAAAAAATTGGTTTAATTTTCAGAAAAATTTATGCTAACAGAAACCAGCTGATGTTAGTTGTGCATAGGGTTTCTTACAAAATTCATATCTACAAACGACTAGTACAGGTCATCTAGCGGCTACTAAACTTAGTCTTCAGTCGAAAACTACACAAATACTTAAAAAATATATCTACATTTTAAGCAAACAATAACAAACGTATTTTATTAATGTCAAACATATATTTCATACAAATATACAGGTCCTTCTCAAAATATTAGCATATTGTGATAAAGTTCATTATTTTCCATAATGTCATGATGAAAATTTAACATTCATATATTTTAGATTCATTGCACACTAACTGAAATATTTCAGGTCTTTTATTGTCTTAATACGGATGATTTTGGCATACAGCTCATGAAAACCCAAAATTCCTATCTCACAAAATTAGCATATCATTAAAAGGGTCTCTAAATGAGCTATGAACCTAATCATCTGAATCAACGAGTTAACTCTAAACACCTGCAAAAGATTCCTGAAGCCTTTAAAACTCCCAGCCTGGTTCATCACTCAAAACCCCAATCATGGGTAAGACTGTCAACCTGACTGCTGTCCAGACGGCCACTATTGACACCCTCAAGCAAGAGGGTAAGACACAGAAAGAAATTTCTGAACGAATAGGCTGTTCCCAGAGTGCTGTATCAAGGCACCTCAGTGGGAAGTCTGTGGGAAGGAAAAAGTGTGGCAGAAAACGCTGCACAACGAGAAGAGGGTGACCGGACCCTGAGGAAGATTGTGGAGAAGGGCCGATTCCAGACCTTGGGGGACCTGCGGAAGCAGTGGACTGAGTCTGGAGTAGAAACATCCAGAGCCACCGTGCACAGGCGTGTGCAGGAAATGGGCTACAGGTGCCGCATTCCCCAGACCTGGGCTACAGAGAAGCAGCACTGGACTGTTGCTCAGTGGTCCAAAGTACTTTTTTCAGATGAAAGCAAATTCTGCATGTCATTTGGAAATCAAGGTGCCAGAGTCTGGAGGAAGACTGGGGAGAAGGAAATGCCAAAATGCCAGAAGTCCAGTGTCAAGTACCAACAGTCAGTGATGGTCTGGGGTGCCGTGTCAGCTGCTGGTGTTGGTCCACTGTGTTTTATCAAGGGCAGGGTCAATGCAGCTAGCTATCAGGAGATTTTGGAGCACTTCATGCTTCCATCTGCTGAAAAGCTTTATGGAGATGAAGATTTCATTTTTCAGCACGACCTGGCACCTGCTAACAGTGCCAAAACCACTGGTAAATGGTTTACTGACCATGGTATCACTGTGCTCAATTGGCCTGCCAACTCTCCTTACCTGAACCCCATAGAGAATCTGTGGGATATTGTGAAGAGAACGTTGAGAGACTCAAGACCCAACACTCTGGATGAGCTAAAGGCCGCTATCGAAGCATCCTGGGCCTCCATAAGACCTCAGCAGTGCCACAGGCTGATTGCCTCCATGCCACGCCGCATTGAAGCAGTCATTTCTGCCAAAGGATTCCCGACCAAGTATTGAGTGCATAACTGTACATGATTATTTGAAGGTTGACGTTTTTTGTATTAAAAACACTTTTCTTTTATTGGTCGGATGAAATATGCTAATTTTGTGAGATAGGAATTTTGGGTTTTCATGAGCTGTATGCCACAATCATCCGTATTAGGACAATAAAAGACCTAAAATATTTCAGTTAGTGTGCAATGAATCTAAAATATATGAATGTTAAATTTTCATCATGACATCATGGAAAATAATGAACTTTATCACAATATGCTAATATTTTGAGAAGGACCTGTATGTATTTTTGTCTCACTTCGTATCAGTTGATAGGGGGAATTCAGTACACCTGTATACGTCACAGCCCGGTTGAGCTCACCTGTTTCGGGGTGTGGCCAGAGAGGAGCTCAGTATCAGCCGCAGCCGTAAGAGGTCTACTGCTAAACATTCACAGTGGAACAACGATTACTTGGTTCTAAGTGAAGGTGGAAATATAGGTCACAGGTTTGTTTTTTTCCCAGTTATATTGTTTTTCTGCTTTTAAATTTTGTGGCTCGGTCAAAGTCTGCGTCGTCATTGCGGAGCCGCAGGACTGGGTTTTTGTGTCTTTTATCGCCATGCGGAGACTACTCGCCGCAGTCCTGCTCCTGTCGCTTCTAAAAGGTAAATGCCGCCTCTTTGCTTTGTGTCTTCATGTTATGTTAAAACTTAAATGTGTATCTAAATTCATTTATTTCGAGGTTAACCAACCGAGGTGGCGGTATCGGTCACGTGACCGTGTTTGTTTATTTGATAAAAAAGAAACTATCCTGTTGAATCGCTTATCTTGGACCGAAATTGACATTTAACGGTTTATTTTTTATCTACATAAATGTGTTTCGTTGTTACTGTTAAGATTTTAATTATCTGGCCACCTCGTTGCTTCACAGGCTACAGGTCAAAAGGAATTTGGCTAAAGAAAAACTGTTTTTGTAAATAAAAATGTTTACAAGTCACTGCTTCCTGACCCCATTCAGTTTTACGTCATTTTTTCTAAGTGAAAAGAGTTTTTATTCCTCCTTCTTAAATGCTAGGTTTACAGTTTCACTACAAGTTGTTTCCTGTACTTTGTCTGTGCTACCTGTCTTTCTGGTTTTGCCAGTCTGAAATAAACTCCTTGTTTGATGGAGGCCTTCACACACACAACCCAGACCTCTGAACCAGCTTTATCTTTCACACTGGTTTCATCTGTTTCTCCACAGAGTCTGCTTGTATCACAGTGACGGTACCCCTGACAGAGCGCACCACAGCTTTGTTTGCCTCAGTGATCATCCGCTGTGATTACTCCACCTCTGCAAACCTCCAAGATGTTCTCGTCACCTGGAGGTTCAAGTCCTTCTGCAAGGATCCTGTGCTGGAGTACTACTCCACAGGTAAAATAGATGTCTTACAGGCTAGATAAAGAGGCTGGTGTATTTGATGGAGGTGCTGGCATTTCGTCCCACTCTACTTCCAGTTTGTACCCATGATCAAACCATTTTGTATCCATGTACTTCATCAATATTTTGATAAATCATAGAGCTGAAATGAACAAATCTCATATTTATGCTGTATTTGCTGGAAATTTTTATATTGCGTGCTATTTTTAATTGGTTGCTATTCTTACACTTGTTTTAGCCAGTTTATTTACATGAAACATTAGAGATCATGACCCCTGTTTAAACTAGAATAACTCTGAGCCACATCCTGCTGGTAGCTTATATTTGTTTGAGTCACATACCCACATTTCCTTACAGTAGACTATAAATTGATGGTGGTAAATTACTTGGAAGTGATTTTAAATGATCTTAGAGTGTAAAAATCGAAGCAACCTTCTATGGTTGTCGGCTTCTTTTAGTACCTAAAAGAGTCGAGTACAAAACTGGCAACAGGGTGAGCTAACGGTCACCAAGTTGTGCTCTTCAACTAAGACGAATCAGGTGGGCGAAAGATTATGTGCTGCAGCAAAGTGTCCGAGCTACCACACCCTGTTGGCGGTCAGACACCTCGGAGCTCCTCCAGTACTTGAACCCCAGAAGTGATCACACACTTTATCTAACACTGACTCTTAAAGGAACGACTCTCAAACAGTTTCTAACTTTTAGCTCCTTTAATCTAAATTAAGGCAGAGGAGTGATTACAGAGATTGATTAAATAGTTGGACATTCATTTAACCCTTCATGCAATTTATTCCATAATTTCCCACATTCACAAAAATAAACATTTGTTGTTGATTATTCACACAGTTTTACTTTAGAAATCCTTCTCCTCTCTGTGATTTTTGATTTGGTGAAATTTACCGGGACATACTCTTTCAAGCTTTAACCCAACAAATAGAATTTTATTGTTTATTTCTTTATCACGTTCCCTCTGTTGAAGCAACCCAGCCCACTCAAACATTTATGAAACAGGTTCCACATAATTGCATTTTGTTAGTTGAAAGCAAAAAGATGAGTTAATCTTACTGTTTGACGTTATGGTTACTGGAATAAATTAATTTAATTCCACAAGGACATTTTTGATGTATTAGCTTAGTTTTGCCCTCATCCAGAGTTCCATTTGTTTCTCCCGTTGGTTCTTTGGTTAGAGCCTCCTGTGTGTTATGAGACAAAAACTTCACAGAAGATTAAAATTGTTGAGCATAGTGTGTCAGTTGCTCTCTGTGAATCCAGACTGGGTTCACACCCCGACTGAAGAGAGGAGATGAAAGGTCAGGGCATGGTTCTTCCTGTCAGCAGCTCATGGAGAGTTAAACCCATGAGCTCAGTGGGTGATGATCTGATGTAAAACATCACCAAGGGCAGCACATCCAGCCACTTCATTTTTGTATTAGCACAAACTTTAGCCAATCGTTTTTTGATTGTGTGATTAGCTCTCTCAGCCGACCTGGTGAAAGTGTCAAGCAGATCTCTACATCCTTTCACTCTGTTGTCAGAACCCATAAAATCAGAACAAAGTATTTATATCATTTACCATGAAGGTGTCCAGTGTTTTGGACAACCTACTTTTCAAGCGTGTTGATAATTTGATTTTATCTACCTAGATTAGATCTTTAGGGTCCTTCCCCGTAACCTCTACCCCCAATACCAGATAAAAGTAATTTGCATATTCTGTACACCCTTAATCATACCATTGTTTAGTTATTCATTCCTGTTAAACTTGATCACTATAAACAGTTATTTTCTCCCAATAACTTCATTTCCATTTTTTCGATCCTATGATTATTATTATTTCTTTTTGTTTTCTCTGAAGTCTAAAGGTTAGTCAGACAAACATTGAAACAGAAATTTAGACAAACACTTAAGACACACAACACATGCCTTCTTCAGCCTTCCCTCTTAAGGAAGTTTGGACGGCCAAATCTTTTACCATCAAATTATTCAACCAGAACCCTATGGCAGAATGACAGGTTCTATTTGGTTCTGTTCCCATCCCAAAGTGAATTTAGATCCAATTTCACCTTAAGAAATTGTAAGTTTTCACCCTCTGAAACTAAAATCCAGAAAATTGTTTCAAATTGCAAGCATCTGAACACATATAGAGAATACCGACATTAGAGAAAAACAAATGAAAAACAAAACTTGGTGCACTCCAAAACGTTCAGTAGTTGTCCGAACACAACTATGAATCAAAACCCAAAACAAAAAATGAGCTCACAGAACCTAAAACATACCATTCGATTCATGAACCTTTCACTCATGTGGCCCACATCAATCATTCATACCTTGGGCCTTCATTCATTCCTGTCACACCCTTCTCAGCCACACGCTTTCAACCCTCAAACACAATCTTTGGATTCCTATTGTTCCTGAACCCCAGAGATCTTATGTTCTAACTAACAATGTGTCAATGGACCCATTTGTCAGGCTGGTCCCAGCCACCTCTTCAGGCCTTCTTCACCTAGGAGAAAAATATGTTTAGGGTTATCGCTCACATCATCAGGCAATATAATAGAACGACTCTTCATCAACCTTTCCAGAGAAATCATGAGTATTGTGACCGGCAATGCCTGAAAATAAACAGTTTGTCACATTATCGTTCTGAGAATGTTTTCCCTTCCAGCTCGTAAAAGAGTTTTCCACAGCTAGTGCTGCCAGTCCTAGAACACGCTGATGTTATTTATGGCCATGGCACAGAAACTAATCTTCACCCCCTCAAACTTTGAAATACTCCATATTTAGAAATACTTAATCCAATTTAATTCACTATATGGCCTGAGAAATACTGATAAATTATCTTTTTGTGTTTTACAACAAGAATAAGGAAAAATTTGACATTTTGCATTTCAGTTTAAAGCTTCATCAGCTTGGGATACTTTGGCTCACTTACGTATTACTGTTATTCATAGATCTAAGCTGTCTTTACTTACTTTATTTTAAAACATATTTTTCTTGCTTTCAGTAAGAATAAAGGTTCATTTATTCTGGACTTAATTCTCACAGAGATATGCACAGGAACTCTGCATCTGTATGTGTTGTCTTATTTTGTGTCTTGATGTTAAGTGTATGTGCCATGCAGTTGCTATGCTGGTGGTTGTGAGTGTGTGTTTGTGGGTCCTTGAGAATGTTGTATTACTGTTTATCTTCTGTTCTGCAAGGACCCTCTCAAAAAGGAGATGGTACATCTCAAGGTGTTACCCTTGAAATAATCAGTTGTCAGTGCTGCCAATTATACCTTTTATTTCTTTCCATACATAATATGTGTCACCCAATATTTTAATAAGACCTGTCACTACTGGTATTGTGTCATGATAGTTAGGCTTAAATAAAGTCAAAATCTGGTCGAAGGACATTGGATCTCCCTGCAAATGTTTCTGTTTGGCCATGATAAAACTGCTCTCTTGTAATCATCTGGTTCCATAACAATGTTTGTGGTATTCGTCAGCAAGATTATAACGGCTCTGAATGTTCTATTCTAATCTAGCTTTATTTAGATCTATCTATATTTTCTAATGCAGTAAGTCCTTATTATATTTAAGAATGGGGACACTAGTTTTTATTAGTTGCTATTATTCTAGTAATGTGAAGTGCTAATTTCATTAGTTCTAATGCTTATTTTAATCTCTTTCCATACCTCAATTGGTCTCTTTATGTGTAGTGTAGGCATCAAAAAGGGTCAGTATTGTGTTCATTTAATCGTGAATGTAAGTATTAAATCTGAACGATAGATACAATTTTTTTTAAATCTGGTTCAATTACATTCAACTGTAACTGTGTCCTGTGGAAAAAACTAACTTCTCATCCGTTTAGAAGGCTTAATGAAATTGATGAACACAAAAATGAAGGGCATGTTACGTCTTATAATCTTAGTTTGTCTTACCCAGTTTTATAAACAAACTGTATAGTTTCAGTCAGCTATAAATTACACTTTGTATTTATTTCAAGTAACTAAAGGTTGTTTCAGTTAACTCAGATTTTCTCCATTTCAGTCCAGTCCAGTAATTCTGTTAAGGTTAATTTCATCTTGTGTTAAATTTGATTCTAATTTGATCATTCTGAACCTGACTGGAAAAAGTCAAACCATCTGTTAAAATCATGTTTTGAGGGGAAATATTGTCCCTTTCTGGCACTTCCTTTCATGCTATCATAAAGAGCTGACCTAATATTATTATAGTACTGCTGAGGATCAGAGCGTCAGATAATTTAAAATGTTTTTACCTTTCAACCAGGCGGTCCATGGTCAGGACTGCTTCTCCAGACCTAAAAACTCAAAATTCCAATTAGTTTCATATCAGAAAACAATTTAAATTAAAGGGTCTGTTAGCTTAGCATGTTAGATTAGCATTTTAGCTTAGCATGTTAGATTAGCATGTAGCAGTCAAAGTCCGTCAGTCTTAATGTGTCCCCCGTCACTTCTTTTCGCTCACTGTTATAGACTCGCATATATCCACACTCCCACTGGCCAGTTGATGTTACATTTCTATATTAATACAGCTGTTTATTCAAAAAGGAGCCAGCGGCTTTTAAATTTTTCTTATGGAAAAATTAGAGAGCTATCGAAACTCAAGACCCCCTTTCGGTGGTGGCTTTCGTGCTCTTTACGAGAAACAGGAACCATCAAAACCGAGGATGCGCATTTATCTCTGCGTGTTTTACTCAGAAGGAAGTAAGCGGCTTTTTGAATCTTTTTAAGAAGTTCAAGGAGCTATCGAAACCTAATACTTCCCCCTTGGCGGCGCTTTCGAATTCCGTTAAGCGGAACTCAGGACCCGTTCAAACCTTAGCCAAGTATTAGCGTGCCTCATTCAGGGAGGTAGCTTTTATATTGTGTACGAAGAAAACCGATCTTCCCTTGCATACAATAAAGGAACTCAAAACCTACGCCCTTAGATTTTAGCCTAAGTTTGGAAGATTGCACCGTTCTTCCTGGGCTGTCACCGTTAAAATTGCACCGCTTATTAACACGTCTTATCACTTATTAATGCGTACGCAACAATTATTCTGAACCATTTCTCTGCCTCCAAGAATTACAAAAACAGCTCACTCAGAACTGACAACATAGCCAGAGTGTTTTAACAGGAAAAACACTGAAGATTTTTAATAGGAATCTCCCTACCTTTTGCGGCCGCTGCTGTGATGCGTTGTCCTTCCGTGGCAACCCTATCCAAAAATTTGTCCGTGCTACCGCACCCTGTTGGCAGTCGGACGCCTCAGAGCTCCTCCGGTACTTGAACCCCAGAAGCGATCACACACTTTATCTTACACTGACTCTTAAAGGAACGACTCTCAAACAGTTTCTAACTTTTAGCTCCTTTAATCTAAATTAAGGCAAAGGAATGATTACAGAGATCGGCGCTGAGGCTTCCGTCTCGGACCGTCGCTGTCTGTTAGAGGATGACGAAGAGCCTCGAAAGGTCACATGTAGTTTTATATCTGGCACTCCAATGCAATGGATGTTCCCTCCCTCAGTGATTATCAGTAGACTGTGTCACCATTGTGGTGTCTATCTGTTAGATTGTGTAGTAGCGGGTGTCCATCCTTAATCTAAGTGTGCTGTAGGTTTTTAATCAAACCAGTTATACCAGCTGCTCCACTATCAACCCCAGTGCCCCAGCTTCAGGTCATTTATGACAATCCTTGGGCCATTTATCCTTGTACTGTATGTCTGAGCTTCATATCCTATTGTAACAAAAGGCAAACATTAAAACTTATACTTTACTTCACTATTGTATAAAAGGGAAAAACAGCTATGAGTCATATTAATAAAGGTTATTCCTTACAATAGACATACATATGTCTCATCTGCCTTAAAGTCTAATGTTGGGAAGCTGAAATTGTTTATCATGTTTGCAGTCTCATATAGAAGGTAAAGGTGTAACACAGTGGGGATAAAAACTCTTCCTTCCTCGGGAAGGCTGTCATCATTATGTACTAAGCTGACTGATTCACCAAAAGTAATTTAATTTCAAATAAACAACAAACTACTAATTAAATACGTTAATCATATAAGAATAGAGGCGCGTTCTTAAGCTGTTAAATGATTTGTTTAGAAATTATTTTGCATTTGCGTAGAAAGTGGTGCATGTGTTCATTAATCATCTGCTCCTAAAATGAATTGATGTTACTGGAAATGTTGCAAATATTGCAATTATCCCGTCATCATTCTGGGTTTGTAAGAAATTTTAAAGTCAACAACTAATCCTGCAGAACATGGTCTATTCAAATTGACCCTTAGAATACAGGTTTTCCATGCAGTCTTGAAAAGTGTGGGCTTTTATTGTTTCTCACATCTTGATCAATATGTAAACAAAACGTTTTGATTTTTGGAAACTATTTGTATTTGAGACTCTTCTCACTGTTGTATATCGATTCAATAAATTTCTCCTCAATTCTATAACTTTACTGAAAGTTGGTCACAAAATCACTATAAACATTTGAAAAAATGCATCAAACAAATGTGAAATTTAAGCCTGAAATTTTGGTTGGTTAAGTAACAAAGTTATGATTTAAACGGGTTCTTTTTTATTTTATTTTAATTTTTTTATATACAGCTTACCAGTCTGCGCTGCAGCTGGGACAGGACCCGGCGAATGATTGTCAAGACGGTCAGCGGACGGTGCGAGTCGTAATCCAGAAGAGAGGAACCAACGAGCCGACTCTGGGAGCCGAATATCGGGAGCGAAAGATCACCATCCAAAACAGTATGTCCATTCAAGTTTGCATAAAATCTTGTTTTACTTTAAGTTGGAGATCACTTCATCATCCCGGCATTTTATTATTTTGCTCAGTCTAAAAAATATTTACCGCAACTGTTTTTTTTTTTTTTTTTAACTTAAAAGGTACAGATAGCTGTGGAGCTAATTGGTCAAATCTTTAGCTGAATCTTCCTAATTCTATATATGTTATAATTAAACTAGTAAGGTCTTGGATTTCCTTCAGGGAATTTTAAAGCCCTGCTTTATACCATACTGGTCAATACAACAAATTTAGAAAAAACATCTTTAAAATTAGAAAAGCCTTTTTATCCTGAAAACTGCATTTTAACTGTGGATACATTTGTGTGTTTGCACAGAGGCAGACCTGGTGATAAGTGAGGTGATGTGGTGGGACAACGGCGTTTATTTCTGTGCAGTTGATGCTCCTGGAGACACCACTGGTGACTCAGACAAAGAAGTCAAGCTCATCGTCTACCGTAAGAAATGGAGAAAGTCGTCTTCTCTGTGGGATGTTCTCTTCTGTAGCACAGTCCAACTACACACCACGGTTTCTTTTCTTCCTCTCTCCTAGATTGGCTAACAGTGTTGTTTATCATCATCGGTGCCCTCCTCCTACTCCTCCTCATGTGTATTTGCTGCTGCCAGTGTTGCCCGCAGGTCTGCTGCTGCTATGTCCGCTGTCCCTGCTGCCCACAGAAATGCTGCTGTCCTGAACAAGGTTTTAATAGTTTTGCAATTTTCATTAGTTTCTTTTTTTTTTGGCTTCACATTTTCAATTCTATTTTAGTTTTGATCAGTTTTTAAGCATTTGTTTGCTAGTTTAGTTTAGTTTTTATATTTTTGAAAATGCTTAGTTTCAGTTTTTATTAGCTTCAGTAATAGTCTTTTTTTTCTGAAAATCCGGGGACATTTCCAGCTCAGAGATTAAAAGAAATAAATGTTATCAAGATATAATGAAAACATTGGTACAGTTACAGTTTCATTTAGTTTAAAATATTTATTCATAATGAAACTATAAAAATCAGGTGTAATAGCAGGAAACTCTATCCACACTGTTGTTAGCAGATTAGTAAAACAAATAGCAGTAGTAATGTCTGTCTTCTTTACTCTCCTCCTTTTTCTAACACTCTGCTCTTTCCCCGCTCTTAGCTTTACTCATCTTTATATCAGTCTTTCTAATTTCCTTTTCTCTCCTCTTCTATTAGACGTTCACTATTGTAAAAGAGACATAATATAATCACAATCCTCTCCAAAAACATTAGAGTATAATATGCTGAAAAATTACAATTTAACAAATAAAATAGGATTTTTGAGTCAGATACCCTTTAGTAGTTGGATATGTTTGGATACTAGGAAATTGGGATAGTCCTTTAAATATTAACTTTTCTTTAATTATTTAACTACTTTCCTCGGTTGATGAAATACCAAAATTGCCATATTTAGCAAAAAGCAAAAAAAAACTATTTTTAGTTGTACAGGCTCATACAACAGAAGAAATGCATATTTAACCAGGCGAGTCTCTCTCCCTTCTCATCATTCTCAGTTCATGCAGTTCTTGCCTCATTCACTCTCCATGTTACTGAGTCCTTTCAGTATATGTCCATACTGAGTGGAAAACACTCTTCAGCCTGAGTTCACAAATCACTATAATAAATAAGCAAAACAACTAATAACTAACTCAGGAAATATACACTAAGTGTCACCAATCAGTTCTAAAACATCTTACTTTGGATGAATCCTTGTTGACAATGTAGCTCCAGTTTCCTAAATCGGGGAGTTGTGCTCTTGTTTTCCTATTTGTTGTTTTGTTCGTTCATAAAAACTTGGTTTAGCATTTGTGTCCTCACCTTTAGTAAAACAAAACACATCCAAGCCATTTTTGTTTACCTTTTTTTTTATTTATTTTTTTTATGTTAACAACACTTGTAACGTTTTCTACCTCAAAACAAACCTTCCTCACAGCCAGGATCAACCCTAGTCCAAGGCGGCGAACTCAGCTCTTCTTCTAATCTGTCTGTAACGTTAACAGCAGCACGACCAGCTACCGTAACAGCAGTTGTTGTTCATTCGCGCTTTCTACCCCCATTTACTGTATTAAGTCTACACATAACATTTCTCATTCACAAATGCTAAAATCAGAACATTTCCGGGGACAGGTCGTCTAAATCGGGGATGTCTGGTCACCCTACACTACAAGACGCTTGGTTTTATCTAAAACGTTCAAAGTAATCCCAATTTGGACTCTGGTGCTTTATCCCAAGTTTTGTTGACATGACTCTAGATGTGGACGAACTGGTCATATGACTTGACTGACGTACCCGCCATCTGCTGGCGTCATGCGGCACAGCAAGAAAGAAAAAACAACAACCCGAGACTAGACTTCACACTTACGCATGACACACAAATTAAAACTAAAAACATTATCTCTATAAATTCATTTAATTTTAGTTAGTTTTATGAACACTCATTACAGTTTCCTTTATTTATTTGTTTTTCAAAGTCTCGTTTTTATTTTTTATTTCAGTTAACGACAATGTTTTTTTACTTCTAGTTTTCGATTTGTTAACGATAATAACCTTGGTCCTGAAAGGTAGAGCTCAGTGATGATGTTGTATCAGATGGTCTGTAATAAAGTATCAAAACACATGCCACATAACAAATTAATTGGATTTATACCTTTTTCATGGTAGTTATTTATCCTTTCTTCTCGCTGTTTTGATGAACAATACCTTTGTTGCCTTTCAGCTGTCATGCAGCATCGCTTCATGAAGGAGGCTCAGATGGCCATGCCTCATTGGATGGGTGGACAGCCAGTATATGCACCAATGAATAACCCGGCCCTCTATGCAGGTATACAAACAGCTTATTCACATATGCTACTGTGTTAAAGCATCACTTCCAGTAACTTTTGCTCTTACGTATGCTGCATCTAAATTCCAGTAGAAAATTGTAACATAGGAAGACTGCTTTTCTTCAGTCTCTGTCTTATTATTCTTGCAAACAAGTGTCCTATCACCCATACAACTTAAAAACACCATTTTAAACAACTGCTGTGTTTTTGAATGCTTGTTGGGGGTGCTGATCGGCATGTGATAGGGGTTTATTTTTAGTGCTGTGAACGGTAGTTTCAGCCACTGTTTCGAGATGGATTTTTTTTTGACAGTCCTATTATAAGACCAAACATTGCTTAGAGTTACAAGTTGCATTTGAAAAATTTAGCGGGAAACTGCGATTGTGAATGCAGCTCCTTACGGTGAACTGACAAGCACTAAACAACATGCTAAATCAAAATCAGGAAGAACCAAGACAATAGGCTCATGTTGTTCGGATGCTAATTTTTCTACTTATTCTTGTTCAACATGAATTAAATGTTTGACTGCATTTTCAAGCACGCTGAAAACCAAACTAAACTGAGAGATGTAAACAGTTCAGTTTTGTTCAGTTATGGTTCAGGTATTTGGGGCAGCATTGTTCTTCATGTTTCTCATATTGCTGTGATCTATCAAAGCTTTTTAAAATGCTTGAATAAACCACTTAACATGTCATGAAGTTCTCCAGAGGCCTGGTAATGAACTGTTCATTTGTTTTAGGGGAGTTGAACCAGGGGAACATCTAAAACATGCCAGACAGTAGCTGCTGAGGACTGCCACTGTACACAACCACTTTAGTTAGTTGCTGATTTCCATAAGCATATCACTAGTCTCTGACTAAAGGGGTTTTTGTCTTTGGCCTAATAAAGAGTTGGTGCAAAAGTTTATTTCTTTTTCCCTTTTCTTTTTTTTTAGGCACAGAAAAGTGTGGAGGGTGTGGTAGTTTGACAGATCTATGAATCTCACTTAACTGGACTGTATTCATGTTTTTTTTCTCTTTAGGATCTGTCTCTGGGAGGAGCATCCCGTTAAAGCCAATGCCCCTGCCTCCCCCTCAGTCTACTGCTTACAGTGTCCAAGGCACCCACATTTCAGCCAACACCAATCATATGCTCGACTACCTGGAGAGGCAGGTGCGGGGAATCGATGTCACAAGTCCTCTTTTACAGGTATATTTCCCATCCTAATGTTTAAACTCTAGAGCATTCAAATGTTTGGATAGTGGTGAATCCTGTTTGACACTAGTCCTGTGGACATTAGTTCAACTTCTTTGCATCTGTTCGCTTTTTACTTAGAAGCTAATTTAAATTATTACAATTTATACAACATACAGACTTGGGGTGGTGGAAGGCTTTAAGTACCTCTATGATCTGAGGTCTATGTTGTCCAGGGCTTTGGTCCCTGGTAGGATGTGGTGGGGCTCAACCCGTTTCGAGATATTAAATAGTTATGCAATCTTTCAGCTGAAGTCTTGTCTTTTTGCAGTTGCATTCATAGGAAGTAGGAGATGGTATGCTTTCAATGGTACATGCATACTTGCATGAAGTTACCTTGTATAATATTATCTGTAAGCTTTGCTACTGATACAAAATGGCTGATTCAACCTTCTCTTGGGTTGAAGATCTTGGTCACAGTCTACATTATTTAATGTTCTTGTAGGTAACAGAAAAGCTTTTTACAAATTAAAATGATTTAAAAAATGTTTTCCCTTTTCAGTCCACGCCACCTTCCCACATGCAGCAGATGCCACCTCCTCACCAGCACATGCCTGTTAATATCCCATTTTCTCCTGGGCCTCCCAGTATGATCTCCGCCCTCGATGGTCCGGGGGACCGCCGCATCATTACACTTCCACCAATCAGGCAGAAGCAGTCAGGAAGAATTCCACCCCTAGCACCCAAGAGCCGCCCTCCGAGCTCCAGCGAGAGCAGCCGCAGCGGCTTTGGTCACCACGATGATCGTGGAGCATCCGGTGGAAGGCGCTACCCCTCACCAGCCAGATCTAGAGGAATTCCCCGGAGCTACAGCGAGGAGTCTCTGGACGGGAGAGGTCGTAGCAGAACAAGGCCGGGCATGGATCTTCCTCGCTCCCATTCCAGGGATGATGTGTTTGACAGCAGGTCAAGAGGAAACTACTCTCCTCCAGCAACAAGACACTCCAGAGGATCTTGGATCTCTGATGATGAGGCCAGCAGCAGGAGAGGAGCAACAAGGGGTAGGAGAGGAGGAGGAGGCTTGCCTGACAGACCTCCCAAGTACACAGAGTACGAGCCAGGACAGAAACCAGGACCACGGAGGAATGATCCCTACTCTGTAAGACACTCGTTTAAGTAAACATAGAAATAATTAGAATAGACATGATAAAATATTTGGGTTATCCTCATTACCTCAGAAGTGGATCTAAAGTTGGTTTGTGTCTTTCGCAGGACAAAAGTTCCCGCAGCGCCACCAGTGTTGTCATCTAAGCTGTCCAGCAGTGAAACAAATTCAAACTTCTCAGCAAATGTGCACAACTCATCCGCCCTGTTGTCTGGCTGTGGGTAAACCTTTAAAAAGAACGATGCACCAACTTTTTTTATTATTACTTAAATTGCGAAAAGCCAGTTGGAAATCTGAAAGACTCAATGAAGCCTGTAAATTGCAAAAAACAGCTAATTTCTGTGATGTTTTTTTTTTTTGCTTTCTGAATCTCACTCCCCTCTGCTGGTTTGTTTGTATATTTAAAATATTCTGAGAGGACATTGAAGTCAAAGCTTGCTTTTAGATTACTATGTGGAACACGGGAGGGACGCGTATTGTGCAGCACAGGTACCCTAGTCACATTAAAACATGACATGCTTATGCATTTGCAATCAGGGCTAGGAAACTGACTACAGCTGTTACATTAAGACCTATTTGAACCCTTAATAATATGAAAGACCCTTGCTTTTTCTGCTTAATTGTGTCACTTTTGTAAATAAGCTTATTTTTACATCTGAATATCTTAAAATGAGTGCAATAAATAATCTCTCAGGTTGTGAAGGTGTGGACCACAAGAGACAGGATTATTCTGGGTGTTTGTAAAGCTTTGTGGAGGCAATAAATTACATGTTTGCGCTTAATGCTCACAAAAAAAAACCTTTTAAACGTGTGTAAATAAATGATGTAGGACACTTAAAACCTTTTTACCTGTTTAGAGATGCTGACACATTCTGAAGAGATGGTTCCCCCATTGATTTCTCTTGTTTAAATGATGTACAGTTGGTTTAGATTTATTAATAAAAAACTTTGTACCTTTTTAGGTTTAACTGTTTTTATTGTTTGAATATTGACTTAGAATTAAGGCTGTGCAGTTAAACAAAAACATACTGTCATGATATCATTGTGTGCAATACTGACATTTTGAAATGGCTGTTTGTAACAAGGGTCATGTGTTCGCCCTCTGCATGCTAATATAAGTAATCAGAAGAGGCTCTCACTGCAGTAAAAGCACATCTGCTTTTTTTTATTAGTGTGCTTGACGGTGAGGAATGGATTCTATAAATGTTTTGTAGTATTTCAAATCAATTTAGCATATATCGCATTACCCTTCCTAGAATAATGTAAAGTTGTTCCAACATAGTAGTACATAATTTGCAAAAAGGTGCAGAGGTGTAAATCTATCTTGTATTCTAAAAACTGTTGCTACTGTCTATAATTTAAAGTGCTAGTTCTTAAAATGTCCCTCGCTTAAAGACCACAACATTGTCCAAACTTGCCATTTGTGACAATGGAAAAGGAATATTCAGCTTGCACCACATCATGGCCGTAAATTCTGTTTGCAAAAGTAAACACTCCTGCAACAAATACTCACATGGGAATGTTTCCCGTTATGGATACATGAAACAAATCTTTCTCTCTGACCACTCATACATACAATTAAATCAAGCAGTAAACACTTTAAGCTTGGTCATATTGTTTTCTGTGAGCTTCACCCATTTAGAAAATGTTAGAAAAAAATTTAAACAAGGGAAATGAAATTTAAAGCAAGCTGTAACAAAATGTTTTCTTACTTGACCCTTCAATACAATACACAGCCACACACAAAGAAGTAACATGTACTCTGGATGAAATATGAGTTTATGATTGCCTGAAATCTCTGAAAAACAGTATATGCAAATGTAATTCTCCATTTTATTACCATTTATTTTTTGAAAAATAATCGACTCGACAATAGGGTTGGTGCAATACCACCTTCCCTTATTATTTTCATTGGTATTGTGCAATGTGTGCTACTGTGTAGCTGACCTTAGTGTGTTTCAATTTAGGGTGGATTATTGTCTGTGTTCTCTTTTTTCAGCCACTGTTTAGTGTTTTCTATCTCTTTGCCTTCATGGATATGGGGAAAAAGTCTTTAACTCCAAATGTTCCTGAACAAGGTTAACCAGTACAACATTTTGTCAATAAGCATACAAGCAATAAACCTCCTCTGCTGTTGGCACTTTAGTTTGATCGCCAGGTCATAACTCATATCTTTCAAACTGTGACTGAACTGTGGCTGTGCAGACGTAGCTTTCAGGAATAGTGATGTGACAGCTGTTACCAGCCAGTTCAATGTGCCCACTCATTAAACAACTTTTAGCCTCTTCTTTCTTTTCTTTCATTTTGTTTTTCTGCTATTAAAGTTTGTGTGTTTTGCACATGCTAGCATTTTAGGTAGACTGTCTTATATGGCTTAAGGCTTCCGCAGACTGTATTTGTGCCTCGCAAATAAACTATGAGCAATGTGTTCCTCTTACTTTGGAAGTCATACATCAGACCTATGGATGATTTCACAATGAACTTGTCTGGGTTTTGGTTGCAAGCAACAGGGTTTACTGTTGCCTGTGACCAGGCTAACTTATTAGCAATGCATGTCAATGACATTGTACTTCTAATAATATTTGACTGCAAACTCTTAACACAGCTTTCCCCTTTGATTCACACATGCAGTCACTTCTGACTGACACACATACAAAGACAAAAACAGTTCCACTTCTTTTCCTGCTAATGTTTTTGTGAGGAAAAAATGACCACTGATATTTAACAATATTTACATGTAGTTTGCTTTAACAGTTAGGGTTAGGGGTCAGGCTATGCATTAGGGTGAGTGTTTTGCCTAGTGTGTTAATTAGTAACAGGAGCACCTACAATCAAAAACGTGGAATACAAACACTAAAGGAACATGCTTCCAGACAGATGTTGCACAGCACACTGGTTTAATGAATCTGGCCAGAGGAGCAAACCACAACTCTGTATTGACTTCTGTTCAGTTTACTAACTGTATTTGTGTCCATTACACGTATATTAAAAAACCTAACCTATCTAAGCTTAATTCACACCATAAAACTAACTCCTAAACCTAAAAAGGAGGTCTGTCAACCAGGCTTTGGTCCTCATTAAACATATAGGTCTTCAAAAGGTAGGCGATTGTATCAGGAAAGGTCCCATTAGTGTCGATAGAATTGGTTGTAGCTGGTGAGCTGAGCCAAATGATTCGAATCTCAGAAAAGAACCGGCCGGAACGCCGATCACAGTCACCGTGCAGCGGGCAGCTCGTCGGAGTCGCGTTTGGATGACGACGCGAGCAGAGGAGGTGCTGGTTTGCCACGTCGGTCTCTGTGCAGCGCACTTACACTGTTGCTCCTCCAGCTCAGTACTAACTTTTAGACCCGTTTTATATTCTCAGACGAGGAGAAAGCGACCCTCCATCGTCCCCGTTGCCGTCGTAAGTCATCGCCACGCCCGTGTAGTGTTGGACATTGAAGCTGGAAGGTGGAGAAATGCCCGTTGCTGTCTGGACTCGTCACACAACTGACTGATGCATCCTCGCTCGGCTCAGTTCAGCCCCCCCGCATGTTGTCGATGCTGTGTAAGTAGACTCCGCGTTTAAATTCCGCTTATTTATTTCTACAGGCTAACCAGAAAGCTAGTAGCAATTTTGGTGCTTTTTTAAGCGAGCTTTTTAAACTGTTCTCGCAAGTTTTCGTGTGGTGAAAAAATGCCAACGCTGCCTTATGGCATGCTTCACACGGGGCAGCTTCAGTTCATGTCTTAGCAAGTCAGTGGCCATAAAACACCTCATAGCAAAATGTTCCTCAGAGAGAAAAAAACAAAACAACAACCCAGCAGAGTCCAACAAGTGCATCAGTCTAGGACTTGTTCATTTCTACAAGTGACTTAAACGCGTAAAAGACTCGCTGTTGCACATAAAAGTCCGACTCGTTGTAGTTCGTGTTTGTAGACAACAGTTCCTGTTTTCACTTTTGATTTACAGCTGTAATTCAGGTCCCTTGTGGTGTGTTTGCGTGCGTGTCAACGTCTGTTTCCTGTTTGTAAAATGCAGCTCAAACAGCGTTTAATATTGCAGCTACCCGCCCAGCGTGCTCCATTATCTTCATCTCCATCACTTTTCATAAAGCACATCAGCATAAAGGAAATGTTGGTTTACGCGGATGCTGTCAGACTCTGCTTTGTGTTGCAAAGGGCGGGACTAATTCATGTTAAAAATATGACAGGAAAACCTTGATGAAAGAGAGAAGAAAAAAAAATACACATTGTGTGTGACGTTTAGACAGATTTCCTTCTGATTGGGCTTCTATTCAATTAGCTTTAATGTAGAAATTGACAGAAATCTGTTGTTTCAGGCATTCACATATGGTCATAAACCAGAATGGAAACATGGATCTCAAACCTTTTTTAAAGAAGTACCATCTCAATACGTACAACCTTTTCAAAGTACAGATATTTTAAGCAGTTTGCTTCAGTTTGTTTTGTAATGTTATAAAAACAGCAAATTGCATGATTGGTTGAAGTTTATTTTTGTCCTCCATGTTTTACAGAAAGTTCCTGAAAGTCGTAAATCCGAGTGAGAGTTAGAGATTTTTCACCAGTCTCGACCTCAAAATCCAATATGGCCGCTTTGCAAGTAGAACGTGGTGATTAGGGATGCACTGTATTAGGAAAATATGTGATAATATTGATTAACGCTGCTATACATTGTTAGCTTGCATTGCTCAGCAGCAGTTAGCCTGGGAACTGAGGAAAACAATTAACAACCTACTGGTTTTCACGTTTTAGACTCAAACTGGACTCATCATAGATAGCTGCCAGTATTTGTTCCTGATTCGCAGTTGTCCACTATAGCGCAGTTAATACACTGATATCGAACACCAACAAAAGTTCCTTTTTAGTGCTGCTACAGGCCATCCTCACATCACCAGGGGTGTGTGTACCACAGTTTTAAAATCACTGATTTATACTTGTTGGTTTTCCTAGTAGTCAAGATAGTGGTGTGGAAATGTAAAAAAATAGATTTAATTTCATTAAAACATGTATTTCACACTTAAATTCATTTTAATATATTACTTTTCTCCCTTTGCTCTTATATTTTATGCCAAAAATAATCTTTACAGCAGGACAACAAACCTAATTGCTGCTGTCTCATACGCCTCCTAACATTTACATGTAGTAGATGCATTGTCAGCATCTTGTCTTGGTTGTTTCTCATCCATTAGGGTGGGCGTAAATTTGTGCTGGTTTTTTGTCACAAGTTCGATCACGGTTAATTTATACAGGCACGTTTACTTGCTGGGAGTACAGATAAAATACTGAAAGAAACAAGCTATCAAAGACTTACCTGTTGTAATTTAAACATTTATTGGAAATGCAGCAACTATACATATCTTAAGCTTCAATTTAAATGAGCTCACAATTAAATAAGAGTTTTGTTTAACAGATGTACTGTAGGAAAACAAAGCTGCTTTATTGTTCTGCTCTTTTTAATCAATATAAAACTTGTAACCAACGGTGGTGACTGTCGGTTTCTTCTAATAACACGAAGTGATTTGCCTCTGGTTGGGCTTTTGATTTTGTTTAAAGGAAACATTTTTAATTAAAAGTTAATTAAAATAAGTAGGAAGTCGTCAAGAGTTGTGGTGCAGGGCTATGCAGTTCATTGCCATCATGAAGTGTCATGTTTGGTGTCAAATTGTAGAAAAATATGTAGGCAGGTTTACATCTTTGCTGTGTTTTTATAACCTGCTGACTTTCCAAAAAGATCTAAAGTACCTTTGTTTTGTTTTTTCTAAATGGAGACAGCAAAGTGTAAACAACAACTTAATTATTGTCTTTGTTCCAGTCAGCTGTTTTACAGTGTTGCTCTGCTTGCACTACACATAGAGGAGATTATTTGTTCATTTTTATAATTGTACCTGTAATTTTTTTACTGTGACAAAGTCACTTAAATTTTAGAGCTTTGTTGTTTTTCCTGACAGTTTCAGATGAGATGAGTAATATCTAGGAGGGCACCCATCGATCGGCCTTGATTTCCTTAATTTTGGATGATCGGCTTGGATGTTTTTCAGTAAAGTAATATTGGGACATTGAAGGTGTATTGTGACACCTGACAGTGTCAGTTATAAAAAAAAATTGGATTTGGCAGCTCTAGTAATATCTTCCTCGTGTATTTTGTCAGTTGTTTTTTTTTATTACTTATAGCTTTTCTTAAAGTTTAATCTTGCAAACAAGGCAGTTGCTTTCAGAGATGAGCTGAGCCAGGCTGGGCTGCTTTTTGGTATTCCTGGCCGCTGAGAATCACACTGTTTGTGTTGTTGAGCTGTTGTTTGAGAGAAGCCAGGGATGTTGCAACAAGGGAGGCTTTGGGTGAGGTGGTGTCAGTAGCTGTATGAGAAACAACCTCAATTCCTACGAAGATCCGTCTGCGGAAAGCCGTTCCGTTGGGTCTATAAGGTCTCCAGCAGTCTGTTGGTAAACACAGTTAAAACTCAGTCATGCTGTCCTGGTGTGAATCTTTTCATTTCATGGTGGCAATGATGTGGATGTTTTAGTGAAGAGGAATTGAAGGTTTAGTGGTCGACTGCTCTCAGCAGTCAAAAACTCCAGAATATTCAAAAGGTAAAGATGACCTTTTTACTATGCATCTCTCTTTGGATATGGTGTGGCCGATTTATTTTATGTATGAATCGGGCGTTGCAGTCGTTTTTCAAAGACAGAAATACAACCCTGGTTTGAACAAAGAATAAAAAACAGTATGTTAAAACTTTTGCTTAGGAACATTTACAGGCAATCCCTAAACTACAAACACATATTTGTTAGGTAATTTGTCATTTAGAAATCCATCATATTTAATCATTAAGTTGTCATAGCTACTAATAACAAGATATTTGGATTTTACAGCAATATAATTCCTTATAACGTATAAATGCATGAACAACTAAGAGCCTACCCACTGGTAAATGGGAGCATCTGTGCAGTTCTCTCAGGTAACTTCTCAACTGGGTACTTGTTACATCCAGGTTGTAAACTGAAAGCCTCACATCACGCCTGTACTCTAATTGCATCTGGTTTGGTTGTCAGATACTGTTTAACTTTCAGGTTTGTTGTTCAGTTGCTTCTTTTTATGATCCATTTACCCCCCACATTTTTTTTATTGAACCCTTTGTTTTCTTTGCATCCTGCAGTGTCCTTGCAGTACATGGTGGGTTTTTGAGAGGAACGGTAACTGGCGACCATGCCAGGAGGCCGCAGGGGTCCCAGCAGACAGCAGCTAAGTCGCTCCTCTCTGCCGTCCCTGCAGACTCTGGTCGGAGGCAACGTCAGCAATGGCACGGGCCTCAGGAGCAGGTATGAACACATGCATCTTCGAGGACACTCAGAGCTGCTGTAACAGGACAGGTTTATTGGTTTTAGTTAACATAAATGTTAAAATGTATAAATTGCTTGATATTTTAAGGTTTTCTTGGCTGTTAATATTTCTACAATTCAGAAATGATACACATCAACATACCTTTGAGCAACAGCTAGACAATTTTTTTATTTTAAAGAAACAGATCGGAGGATGGGTTGGGTCAAAGTTTCAAATAATCCCTTTTCTCGTCACCGTGGCGACTTCCACATTTTAAGCTTCACATAGGTTGATGGTGTTTCAGCAACCACAGATGTTCTAGAAGGCTTGCTGCATCATTTGTCCTAATAAAGGACATCTTGGTGGATGTTCCTTCCCAGGTCTTTCTCCGTTCTAAAGAACCTTTGTGCAGTCACCAGTACCGGTCGGCCACCAAAAATAGGTTCAGCATTATGCAAATGAAGACCATTCTGTCATTCTGGAGTTTAGTCTTACAACGTATAACTTGGGATATAAATCATTGGTTTTGCAGATTATATTGTTGCTTTTGAAAGATGTAACTGTCTCGTGTGGCTTCAGACAATCAGTTTAGAGAACACACTTTACACAGGTTGCAGCTGGGCTTTTTTGACTAGCTAACATTATTTTAGGGAAATGTACAAATCACTTTCAGTCTGAGCTGTTTGAACCGGTGCCGGTGGTTTTAAAGATAAAAATAGATGATGAGATTGTCTAATTTATCCTAGTTCAGTGGTTCTCCTACAATAATTAGCCACACTCCTGTGGTGTTTTCTAATCAGTTGGATAAATAAATGAAGTCCAGCTTTTGTTTCTGTCAACAGAGTGCTATTTTTTTTAAGTTGATGACAACTAAACTTCTAAGGTCTTCTTCACACCAGAATGAGATTAAGCTGTCATCCTACCACAATACTAGCGCTACAGGTATCATATCAGTTATGACATGCACCCAGCTGATGCGTGTAATGGAAAGGGGCGCATGAAAATAATAACAATGTGGAGTTCAATCAGTGAGGTCATTTGTTGGGGAAACACAGATGTCAAGCAGGTTGGTCTGATTTAATGGCAATGTGTTTAAATGTTGTACATGGAGGTAATAGTGCATATCTCTCTCTCACCATCTAGGAAAAAGGGTCGGTCCAGACATAATCCAGAAGTAGTGATCCAACAATATGAAAATTTGGACCGAGATCAAAATATATATTTACACTGTTGTTTTGGCTGATAATCAATATTTAACCATAACACTTATATTTTGTTTTCCTACCCTTTCGACACAGGAAAAAAACAACCACACTGCTGACATTGCTGTCTGCTTCAGTTAAACACCTTACAATCCTGTGCAGCATCGCTGTCACATGTCCAAACAAACACCACATGACCAACTGCCCTCCCCCTCCTGAGACACAAACAACAAGATGGAAATAAACATTAGTTGTCAACATCGGCCCAGTTTTACTTATCTGATACCGATGTTATTGCCGATACATCATACATCCCTATTCAGAAGAACAGCGTAATGGAGAGGGCAGGCATCAAATGCTTCAAAATGGATGCCAAAACCAGAAAGACATCTAAAAATACGGGAAAGTACCATTCAAATGGCTTCAAGAGTAGCCGAAATGGCAAACACCTCAGCACAATAATCAGCTCCAGAGTGATCAACGAAGGTCTGTATTCTAACCATCAGAAGATGCCTATGTGAAGCCAAAGTAAATAACCCCCTAAAAAGTCCAATTGTTTAGAAAATATATGTGCTGAATAGTTTATATTTGGTCTACGGACACATTGACTGGCCTAAAGAGAAACTGTAACCAATGGAAGCAACAATGTTGTTTTTGGGTCTAAGGCCTCGGGCAGTTTGCCACACGACGTCCAAATACTGAATCCAAGCCTCAGTACACAGTGAAGCATGGTGGCCAATCGCCAGGCCTTCATCACGATAGAAAGCTTGTGAGGTGACATCAAACATACTGTTTCTGTGGCAAAACCAAGAAATGCAGAGGAACTGTGGAATAAAGTCCAATGGCCCTGGCCTGCACTGTGTCCACAGGTGCATCTTGGAGCGTTTTATACATTAAATGTTAATATTTGGTTTTTCGCATCTTCTTTGGTGCAGTAGCACATCAAATGTGCTGTGGTCCTAATGCATCTGCTTGTATGAAAATAAAATCTATTACCAGATATTTGAGCTTTACTCACCTTTAAAACATGCTGCTGTTATCTTAAATAAATTGTAGGTGAGGGGGTGTTTTCTGTGTGCAAATCTGGGCATTGCAGTCATGAGGAGTTCACACCCAATCAGTTATTTACCAATCACTGTGAGCTGACCACACCAATACATTTTGCCTATGAACTGGGATGGGTTGCATATAACAGCCACGCTGCCAAGGACATTACAATAAATTACTTGGACTGCCGCTAGCCCGGTGTGCAATTTCCTGGCTGATCATGGTGTGTTTAATGATCTAATGACCATTCCATGCTGAAGGACCACTTGTCATGCATAAACACCCCTGTTGCTACCAGGTTCCTCCATACAGCACCCCGGCATTGGATATGGTGCCACCAAGATCTCACCATTGAATTTTCGTACAAAATGCAAGGTTCCTATTCTGTCATAAAAAATATGGAATTTGCTTTTCATAATTTGCCAGGTCTGGATCAGTCTAGAAAAAATAAACTTGAGTATGGAAAGATGTTTTGTCAGACAATTTTTCTACCTCTTTGGTCTCGTAACAACTTTAAATGCAGGCTGAACTGGACGTCTGATTCTTAAACTCTAATATGCAAAACTGCTCATTTATGGAATTTTTACAAACAAAATAAAAGCAAGTACACAAATTGTGCTTTAGAAAAACTGCATTCAGTCTAGGATAGTTACAGGTTTTCAAATAAAGGGGATCTAAATCACGGAAGCAGTAAATAGCCCTCCACTTCAAAAATCATAAACAAAACCTAGCATAGCTTTTTTTTCATTGTTGGTGGACCCCACACTGCTACTGTGGCTGGTTCAAGGTAAAAAAAAATAAAATCCTGGAAGAAGTCTAGAAATTTCAGTCTGTGGGTTTTTGTGATAAAAAATATTTAGGAACCCTGATAAATATACATGGTAATTTTCACTTCTGCTTATCCACCATACAAATCTTGTCATGCTAATCTAATTGTTATGATTATGAAGCATTTAAAGAAAACTTTTAACTCCATAAGGTCATATGGATTTTCCATTTAATAAATTAAATGTTGTGCATATGGTAAATATTATAATATAATGCAGACTTTATTGATCTCACAATGGAGAAAATACCCTCTGCATGTAACCCATCTCTTGGGGAGCTGTGGCCTGCCATTGTGTGGCACCTGGGGGGCATTCAGGGGCTAAGGGTCTTGCTCAGGGAGCCAGAGTGGCAGGCTGTGGGATTTGAACCAGGGTACTTGTGGCTTCTCTGGCATGATAATGTCCTGCTCTGTAACCACTAGGCCACCACTCCTCTGCAGTTGGGGAGTATTTCATCATGTTTTCAGACATGTCTAAATGAAGCTGTGAGGATTCATAAATCACATGCATATGTTTCTAGTATTTCCTCAGTTTTCATTCATTGTTGCTGTCGCTGTTAGAGAAGAAGTGACGTTTGACTAAATGTACCGAAATGCACCGTTTGCTTTGATTTCTTTCAGAAGCAGTAACTCTGTGGGTCTGTCTGCTCCACCCATTTCTGCTCTCATCACTCCGGAGCCGGTCCGTCACTCGAGGATCCCCGAGCTGCCGTTGGACAGCAGCTTCTTGTTTGAGTTCCTTCTCTTTCTTTACCTGTCGGTTGCTTTATTTGTTCAATACATCAACATCTACAGGGCGGTGTGGTGGTACCCCTACAGTCACCCTGCTGCCTCTACCTCGCTGGTGAGATCACACAGACACTAGCTCAGTTAACATAGAGCAATGCAGAGGAGCAGAAATCTGGAGAAGTCATAAAATAAACTCTTTTCTTGTAGAACTTTCATCTGATGGATTACCACCTGGCTATCTTCATCACTGTTATGTTGGCCAGGAGGCTCGTTTGGACCATTGTATCCAAGGTAAATGTTCTGAATGGTGTTCAGCCAGCTGGCACTCGATTCCAAGAATTGGAAGGTGTACCTTGATGACGGTTGAATCGTTGGCTTATTTTATTATCTTTCAGGTGTCTCAGAGCAGTGGAGGATCTCTGCTCCGCTATATAGTACTTATTGCAGGTCGGCTCAGCTTGCTGACCATGTGTGGCTGGGTGCTCTGCTGGACGCTGGTCAACCTGTGCAGGAACCACTCTGTCCTTAACCTCCTGTTCCTGGGATACCCGTGAGTCCTCAAAACAGATCTTTTTCCACAGCCTTGTTCCTGTTTTGTCTTGTTCCAGACATTCCAGACTTGTGGAGGTCCACAATTCTCTTCCTGATATCTTGGCTAATTTACTTAGATTTTCTTTCCGTTGTGTTTTGAGGTGTTGCCTTAAAATGCATCCATAGTTGTAATGACGTCATTTCCAAATTGCTTAAAGGCATAGTAGTCTTAGTGTATGTACACTTCTGAAGTTGAAAGAAGCAAATATCTCTCACTCGTTATTCTGGGATCTAACACATAGAAATAATTTAGTGATCCTGACTGAGTTAAAACAGGACAAGTTTTCTCTGATCTGATGTTGAATAATGAGAAGAGTGCTTCTGCCTTCATTATGCAGTTCATGTAAACTTCTGTTTTCAGCTTTAAGGGCCATTGCTAGTAAACTGTGTCTGCATCAGAAGTCTTTACAACCAAAGATTTACAAAGCTGCTAATTGATCTTTTTATCCACAATTGTTCAGTAATGCTGTGAACTCTTTCAGTTCATGCGCTAATGGGACCAGGAAATGCAGTTTGCTCTCTCTTGGTGTGTCCCAGCATTTTAAATATGTATGATGTGTCCACTTTAAACATCATGTGAATCTCAGTCGTCTTTGCATTCTCCTCTTGTTTCACTCACTGTCCATCTTCAGATTTGGCGTGTACGTCCCACTGTGCTGTTTCCATCAGGAGGGCGGGAAAAGCCCGACGTCAGGATCCGACTGCGAATACCCTGCTGACCCCCAGCAGGCCAACCTCACAGAGTCCCCGTTCTTGCGGCCACGCGACTTCCTCTTCCTTTTACGAGAGAACATCAGAGAACAGTTCTCCAGTCCCCCACACATGCCCTCTCACGCCTGCCCACAGCATATACACTCGGACACACCCGAGCTGATTCGGGGAGAAGTGGAGGAGCTGAAAAGTGATTTTAACCGGCGCATTAAAGAAGTGCTGTTCAACTCACTGTTCAGTGCTTACTATGTAGCCTTCCTGCCTCTCTGCTTTGTTAAGGTTTGCGTCTTTGCATTTTTTTTAATGCCAGCCTTCCAGTTATGCAATAAAAACTAAGCTCATTCACTTGAATCCAACAGAGTACACAGTACTATGACATGCGCTGGTCTTGTGAGCATCTGATAATGGTGTGGATCAACGCCTTTGTGATGCTGATGAGCCAACTGCTGCCACCCAGCTACTGCGACTTGCTTCATCGCTCAGCGGCTCACCTGGGTCGCTGGCAGAAACTGGAGCATGGTTCATACAGCAACACACCTCAACATGTGTAGGTGGCCTGTGAACACACATCTATCTTCTGACAGAGAGAAATAAAGCTGATGTTGATGGTTTGTGTGGTATCTGTCTTTCAGGTGGTCGGAAAGCACTGTGTGGCCTCAGGGGGTGTTGGTACGACACAGTCGGTGTCTATATAAGGCTGTTGGAACCTATAATGTTGCTCTGCCCTCTGATGTTTCCCATGCAAGGTTTTATGTGAGTATTTCATTTTTTAACTAGGAAGCAGTTACATATTCATGTGTTGTTGAAAAAAAAAACCTGAAACGAGGACCAGTTTTCCAAACATCAGTAAAAAGTGATCTTTAATACTTTAAGGAAGTTGGTTAGACTTGTATTCCACCAACGTTTGATCCTGTTGCCTTAAGCTTATTTGTACATCACCACATTGTTGTTTTCATTCACTTATCAAACGATTTAACGCACGCATTTTTGGACTCTTCTGTCTTTTTTTTCCCCCACAAGTTGTAAACCATATTATGTATTCAGAGACGGATTAATTAAAGATTTTAAATAGTTTATTTCCGTAATTTGTTTAGGCAGATGCTTTCCATAATTTAAATATGTAAGACCAGCTTAATTGCATATTTTCATTTTTAAATGCTGCACATTTGGAGGAAAAAAACCCAAAATCATCCAATCAAAGATTCTTGGGCAATTAATAGGGAGTCTTGTTATAACCCTATGGTGTCCTTTGACATTGTTTGGTTATTTAAATTTATTTTTGCTCACCATTGCTATGTTTCTACTGATTGTACACAATTTGGCCAGGTTCTGTTCTTGTGGGAGGACTTTCCATGTTTGCTCCAAGCCATTAATATACATTTTAAAATAAATAGAGGAATCTGTACCCCTATACCATTTTCTGTTCTATTCACCTCTATTCAAAATGCAGTTTTCTATTACACTAATTGAAGAGACCCTATATATGTGCAGAGAAAACATATGAACTCCTTGCAGAAAAAACCCGACTCGTCCCATAATATCCTCTAGAAATTCCAGCTTAAACTTAAACCAGCATTAAAGGGGTAAAAATTATTGAAATTGTTTTTGTTATGTGATGAGGGCTGAAGTGATGATGGGAGTCAGGAAGAATAATTTCTATGGAAATATTGCTAAAATTGTTGCGTCTAAAGGACTCACATGGGGCACAAAATGACTGGGCCACAAAGGGTTAACACACTCAGCTGAGTTCGGATCAGAAGGTTCTGCGAGTGGCACTGATGTGATTTAGACAAAGAAGTCTCTGTGAAATAAAAAAAAAAAGGCTTTGAGAGTTCGTGGCTTGAAGCTACAGTAAAACACAAGCATTTTATATTAAGCCAGCAGTAAATGTTTTAGGACATAAGGATAAAGTTTTGACAGAGTGCTCCAAGTGAGAAAATTTGGATGGACTAATACGCACATTTTATTTGTGTTCAGTAGTTTTCCACAATTTATTCTGCATAATGATGCTACAGTTTTACACGTTGTTCTGGTAACTGATGGAAGTGGATAGAAAAGGCTGTGGTTGTGCTATAGGTTTATCTACTGCAGGTTAACTTGTGAAGGGTTTTTGCTTTAGCGAGTTCATCTCTGCGGGGGACTTGCACAATTCAGTTGAGATGCTGTGTCATGACCTTAAACATTTCATCATGCTCAAAAATCTTTCAAAGTGGTTACATTGAAGAAATTCTCAACATTGGGCCTAAAGTCCTCCACAGAAATGTAAAAGATTCATTGCCAGTTATTATAAATGCTTTATGGCAGGTACTAGTTTTAGGGAGCAATTACTTTTAACTTAAGCTAGCTGTTTTCCCCTAATGAATGAAATCACCATTTAATATTAGCATTTTGTGTTTACTTTGCTGATCTCTGTCTGACATTCAAATCTGTGTAATGGTCTGAAAGTTTTAGGTGTAGCAAGAAAAAGCAAAAATAGAAGAAACCTGCAAAGGGAAACATGCTTTCTCACAGTGCCTGAAGTCCAGTACAAGACGTTTTAACAATGAAGAGATTATAAAACAAAAATAAATCGGCACCCACATGATGGACCACAGCCTGCTTAACATCAAAGAGAGGAGTATTAGAAAAAATAAGTCATCTAAAAGGACTCAGTTTGTTTTTAGAAACAATGATTATGACTTAATGCCCTAGGATTTTCTGACAGAATGTCTGTGTATATTTATATGACAACCAAATAGAAACCACAGCAACTTTTACTAATTGAAAGACAGTGTAGTGAGGAAGCCAGAGAAGTAGCAAGTCAAAACAGAAATGAAAGCCGATTTGGCAAATAAAAAAATAACCTATAACATTCACTTCCTGTCTCTGTTGAGCTGGATGCCTCACTGCCCCTTACAGTTACCTCCTTGGCCTTTTACAGTGTAGTCCTGGCAAGCTGATGCCTCAAGCTGCATCGCAGTGCTAACCTCGCATGTTTGTGTCTACTTCCCCATTAATTCAACGCCACACATACACATACTGCTTTTATATATACACACTGAGGGCCTCATCCTTTAATAGAGCAGACATAAAAAACAAAAGCTGGCTCTTTTAGGTCAGGAACCCTGTAGTGCTTGTACTCAACAGGATTTATTTTGTTCAGATTCATGTATTTATACTTGGTGAGTTCTGCAACCTACAAATCTAACCTAATCTAATCTTACCTGGGTAAATTTTGGGTAAACGCTACAAAATCAAGGACTAATAACATGTTTTCTAGCTGGGTCGAGTAAAACGCTTGAATTTTATATAAAGGAAGTGATCAAAATAAATCGTTTTAGGACATAAGAGTAAATTATTTAAAAATAAATCTAAATGGGAAAAACACGTGTGTTAAGAATTGTGAGCAGTCTGCTTAGCATGGTAATTCTCCCACTAAACGGGACATAAGCTGCTAAATTACGGAAGGATTGACATGGAGCGCTGTTGTAGCTCGAAGCTTCCCACCTGGGTTCTGGTGTTTTATCCAGATGAATCTGCAGAAAAAAATCAGATTATTGGAAAAATATTTGCATTTCCAGGCTTTTTTCCAAGTTCCATTCCTTTTTTAAAAGGGAAATTTGCATGTTGTAAAAAATTACAGATGAAAATTAAGTGTCTTCACAATAATTGTAAACTTCTAATCTCAAATCTTGAGTTGAAATTTTTAGCTTATATGGTTCTGATATACTGGAAACCCACAGGAAACATGGTCAGCTGGTGGATTGGATTTTATGTAAGGTTTTATGGTCTTTGGAAGACACATTGATAAAACATAAAACATTGTTAAAACTTCAAAATAAATTTAGAAAATATTTAACTTGGATTTCTAAAACAGACGGAAAATTAAGTAAGAATTACAAAATATGATTTACTGGCTTCACAAGGTGAAATTTTTTATCTATTTCTAAAAATACCATCTGCCCAGGCTCTGAACAAAATACTAAAAATACCCATGGTCCTCCAGCAGGTAGCAATAAAGTCTAAATGTACAACATCATAATTCAAAGAAACAACATTTAGACCATATTGAAGCAGTGCAGTGCTTTATGTAAGCTGTTTTGGAGGGGTCTTTATTATTCCCTGTGAGTCAACTCATTTTCTGCAGGAATATGAAGTTCAGTTTCATCATAGTTGGGACAAACCAAGACAGATATGGAAACACTCAGCTCTCTGATCTTGTAGTTTTAGGGCAGAAAGAGCTAGCTAGCATACATGAAGCATGTCGCCACTGTTGGGGGTCATCCATTTTGGTCGCACCTTTTGACATGCGCAGCTCAACAGACGTCGCAGCTCTGACGTCACTGGGAGTATAAACCGGCTGAGATGGAGAGATTCGTGGCCATTTCCTGCGTGTCTCACAGGACAGCGCATCGGAGGCGCATATCCGGAGAGACAAAAGCTCGCAGGCAAACTTTTGCTCCACAAGGCCATTCCCGGAAGAGCTTGAAAGCTGGAAGTCTGTCTGATACAAGAAGATCAGCAGATTTATTCGCCGATCGAAGACCACACCGACACACGGCGCAGGTGAAAACCTACAGAGGTTTTATTTCCAAGGAGACAAGATTCCTCCTTGTTGATTCAGTCGACTAAATGGTTCTTCATCTTTTAACCCTCCTGGACAGATGAGAAATTACCGGGGTTTTTTTTGTTGTTGTTTTTTATTTTATCACCAAAGCGTGGTCTCCCCCCCCATTTTTCTCCAGACCTGATCCATCCTCAACCTGTGGAGAGAAGAAATCAACTTCAAAGTAATTTCGTTCTTTTCATATTAAACCGGATAGGTGCATTTAGGGGTCTGGGCAGGATGAGGCAGTTAAGGTGATTTAGAATCACCAGTAGTTAATCTCAGGTATTAACGTGTTGCATGCAATACTGATTGAAGGGTTTTATGCTCAGCTGTGTTTTGATGTTTGACCGGCGGATCCCAAATCAGTCAGGAGTTAGAAGTTGGACTTTTAAAAGTTTTTAATTCAAAGCAACTACGGTCTGGGCCTCGCCAGACCACTGTTTGTTCCAGTTTTATTACTGGAGTTTTTTCACCAAGTTCCCGCCTCAGAGTTTATGACCCTTTATCAAGATTTGGGGCGGTCAGCTGATAGTGGCTAAAGGGGCGTGGCCTCACCGTTTTATCAGCTAATCGCTGCAATCGAGACATCAACACCAGGAGGACTTCTCTTTCCATTTAACCCAAATCACACATTTTGTCGATAAAACTACTAGTTTGATCTTCATAGACACTAAATGCGCATATATATATTTCTTTTATTATTATTGTTAGGTAGTCATTTTTATTCACTTTGTGTAGAATAGTGCTTGTTAGTTAGGTGAAGGTTTTTGGACCAGAATAATGGTATATCAGGATTATTTGGCTTCAATAAATCTTCATGTATATAATTAAGAGAAGCGTTTGTGTTTATTTCGTGCAAACATGATTTATCTGTCAAAACAAGGTCGAAGTTCCCTCACCTTCGGTGAAGTAGTTGAATAAACAGTGACAGTTTGTGGTTTGGTTAATAATTATTAAAGAGCTTTGAGCCCATAATCACAACTCCAGAGGACATTTCTGATTTCTATTCGTAAGTAATGATTTTTGGTTAAGACATTTTTTTTTTTTCAAATTATGATTTTAAATTATAATTCTTTATGAATATTAATTAATCAATAATCATAATCCTTACACCACTTATTGCTTTTAAGAGTCTTTGCCCGGTCTGCATGAATACTCCAGTTTATACAAATTTCTACTATAGAAAGCCTTTTTAAAAAATGAGGGTTTTTTTTTCTTACCACTTACTTGTTTTGTTAAAAGACGAGAGGTGCAGAGGCAGCACAAAACGTCAGTTCTGTCAGATACCCTTAATGTTCAACCGGCCTGACTGCAAAACGAGGGAATTTTAAATGGAAAATGTACTGAAAGCTTCAGTAACTCTGACCCAGTTAACCTAAGTAATTTTTATTTTCAATTCTCC
This sequence comes from Girardinichthys multiradiatus, assembly GCF_021462225.1. Classification (NCBI taxonomy): domain Eukaryota; kingdom Metazoa; phylum Chordata; class Actinopteri; order Cyprinodontiformes; family Goodeidae; genus Girardinichthys; species Girardinichthys multiradiatus. Next base: position 18,923,547 of record NC_061797.1, read on the forward strand.
TCCTTGTTCTTGCAGTTCCTGTTTCATAAGCCATTGCGGATCTTGAACCTGCTGATTGGGATCGAGTCCAGTGTGGTTTTATACCAGCTATACTCCCTGCTGCGCTCTGAGCGCTGGAACCACACCTTGTCCCTGGGCCTTATCCTCCTCTGCAACTACTATGTGCTTTTTAAACTTCTCCGAGATCGTATTGTGTTGGGCAAAGCCTATTCCTACCCTCTTTCCTCCAGCAGTTCGGGGCTCAAGTCGCAGTAAAGGACAACGGGACCTCACCTACAAACTCTGGATGTGGAGCGAGGGGTACAGACTGTGAACTCATAACTGTGTTTTTGATACGGTTCTATTTTTAATGCGATGTTTGTATATGCCTATTTAAAAGAATATTTTTATTTTGTATACTATTTCGTGTTACACCGGGCATTACAGCTCTGATGACATTAGCATGTTGTTGCAAGACGTCAGGGAATGCCTTGGGGTGACTTTCACCAAAGATACTTTAAGTGCAAGCAGCCAATCGCAGATGGGACGTGGCCCTAAATTGTCAGTTAATAAAATGAGTAACTCGAGACGAGGGGAAGGATTTGTGCCTGAGATCCAGATTGTTTTTTTAGTTTTTTTATCTGCGTCATCCTAGAATGTTTTCTCTGCAAGCAGCCATTGTTTTGGAAGGCGATGGGTTTGATCATTTCAGCAATTTATGCCAACTCTTAGATTCTGCTCTTAAAGAAGTTTGTCATTTTGCCCAAATGTTCTCAATGACAGAGTTAGATGGGCAAGGCCACATTTCTTTTCTGGACAATAACTAATTTCCTTAGTTTATTCAAAATAAAACTGAAGTAGACAAACAAAATATGACAAATTTGTCCTTTTTGTTTTTTTTAATTAGTATATGGATGTAATGTGGGCCATATTGGTGTTTTCGTGTTTTATGTTTATTGACTCAGTTGATTTCGGAGCACTGGTGATTCTAGCTATAGGACCATGGTTGTCTTCTTATCTGACTAAACCACAAAACAAAATGACAAGCTATTTTCAAAAACAGAATCTTACAAGGTTTTTTTGGTTTTATGTTGTCAATACCATCAAAAAGAGGAAAAGTTGAGGCAAACTGATCCAAAAGGAGTCGGTTGTAAAGTTTGACTTGATTGAACTGCGCTGAATGTTTGTTTCGCCTTGCTTTACATCAGTTATAACTGTGGCTGTTACCAAACGTAAATATGTCTGCAAGATGTGGAGGTGCTCAAGAAACTGTTGGCGTTTCTAAACCCAGAGCACATTAAAAACAAGAATAAACACTTATTCTTGACTTTGTTCTCACAACTCCATATGTTTGAGAATACGGTACCGTCAACAGGTGTTTTATGCAGTTCATAATGACAGATGTTTGACCTCAATTTGACATGCTAAATTCAACTTTCTGTTACGCTGTAGGTTTCTGTTTTATAGGTTAATTCTGTGATGCTTTAACTTCTGAACGGGAGGACAATGCAACCTATCACTGTAACATGTCCAGTTTAGCTTTTGTTGGGTTAGGATGCAGAAAAAAGGGAATGTGGTGGATAAAAAGAGGTCTTATTGGATATTCCAGTTGTCTTTTTCCACTCTAAAAAAGAAAAAGAAAAGCTGTCTTTATCACACTCTGATTTAAATTTACTAGGAGTTACTGTTTTAAAGGGACGAATGCCAAAGTGAAATCTGGCAGGAAACACTCGTAACATTTCCAGTTCCTATGTGCAGTTACCAAACAGAGCTCACTTTCTTTCTTGTCTCTCGAACTCTGTCATTGCTTTTCCATTTGAGCTTTGTCACTACCACCTACTTTAGTTAAGAGAAAAGAAAATACTGAATCTTCAATGAACCTCGATGCAAAATAAAAGCACCAGTTTGCTTTTTGGTGCTGATGTTTCTCATTTTTCACACAAATATAGTAAATATCAGCAACTTAATAATTCTGTTGAGGTTGCATGTTTGTTTGGCTGATTCCAACCAGCCTTAAGAGCATGGCGATAAAAATATAAGTTTTGAATGTTGTGGTTCTCCTGTCTTTCACTCGCCCTTAACTGAGTAAAATTGCTTCAAGGTTTCAGAAGCTGGATCTGTTACTTAAATGTATTTTTTTTCTCCCTCTTCAATTGGTGACTTCAAAATAGGTCCTAAAAAGACACAATCAGTCTATATGTTGACAGAAAGATCTCGTGTTCGCCTTTTGATCCCACTGCTGTGAAATGTATTTGATCTTATTTGAGTTTACATAAAATTTTATGAAATGATTATGTGGCCCAATTGTTTCTAATTGAAAAGAGATTTGTTGTTTTTTTGGTTTCATTTTGCTAAATCCCAGGATCCAGGTTAAGACCGTGGGTTATTCAGCTTGTCACCGCAGGTGAAGTTAATAGGACCTGATCCTCGTATCTCGGCAGTATTCACCTTCCACCAATTCTCTGGATATTCTGACACCTAAAAATAAAGTAAATGGTGTCCAGTCCAGTTGAGTTTTTTTCTGTAAGAAAGTAAAAAAAAAAAATCTCCTTATTTGAAAGAATATATTTTATTACATTTTCTGCACTCAGGCTCATCTGAATCTAAGCCAAGTTGGGGTGGTAGTTTGTGGACACATGCCGTGCTTTATCACGCCTCCAGATGGCGCCATACAACAAAATCCAACAACTCATACCCCGTCCTGCATAATAAAGATCTATTAGACTCCATCAACATAAAAAATTCAGTATGCTTGTTGATAACTTTTATGTCTACAAGAAGAAGTGCAAGATAGTTTGAAAAACACACAGATTGCAACTTTGGCTTTGCTGATGTGTACATTCATCCACAGGTATTTTCAGTCAAAGGAAGTCTTGACAGTGCATTTTTAGGTAAAGTATTGACAAAGATAATTGTAATAAAAGGAATCGTATCCACTCCATCAGTTTGTGTTCCACATAATAAAAGCTAACAGACTTCAACTGTTCACAATAATCTTTTAAAAAGCAGATCTCTTCTTTAAAATATATATATTTTTAGATATTTGAATAAAGGTGCAATGATGAGCATAGCAGTTTCAATCAATATGTCATTAACGAGAGTTTTTCTGACCCACTTTGTTTTAATATACCAGTGCTAAACAAAGGGATGATAAATGTGGAACCTTCTGGCTTCCAGCATTCCAGAGGAAGATGCAATCAATGCCTCACAAAAGTGTTCATGGGCCTTGAATTGTTCCCCTTGTCACATTAGTCCCAAATTAAATGTATTTTACTGGGATTTCCTACACAAAGTAGCACATAATTGTGATGTGTAAGGAAAAACATGCATAGTTTTTAAAACAAAAAAAATCAGTAAAGTGGGGTATAGTCCCCTGTACTTTGATACCCCAAAAGACAATAAACTGCAAAAAAAATTGTCCTTAGAAATCACATAATTTCAAAATAAAGTCAAGCTGTGTGAAATATAAGCTTAGAATACATACAGCTGTTCAGTAAAGGCCACATCAGTGATTAATGCAGTGAAAAAGTTATCCAGGTGTTTAAAACAGGGTTACCTTATAAAACCATATACCAAGCTTTCTCTAAAGTTGATTCAAAAGTTAAATCAAACGTTTGTTAGATAAGACCAAAATGTAACTTTCTGTCAAATATGCAAAATCGGTGGTTGTAAACTATCTCTGTAAATCACCCTGAAAACAGAACCCCATGGTGAAACATGGAGGTGGCAGCATCATGCTACGGGGATGCTCTTTTTTGCAGGACAGGGAAGGTGGACAGAGTTGTTGGCAAAATAGAAGGAGCTAAATGCCAGGCAAAATTACAAAAAGTGTTGAGACTGGGAAGGAGTTTCACCTGCAAGAGGGACAACCAGTGGTGATTCTTGCATAAATACCTTCCTGGGCTACACATTCCTTCTGTACCCAGGCCCCCTTCCACAGAAAAAAACACGTACCCACTCCCTAGATAAACACCATTTTGAAAAAAAAAAAAAAACTTTTTATGATGTAACTCATCAAAAACACCAAGAAATAAAAAAATCTTGGTCAGTTCGGTTCTAGTATTGTTCTTTACTAAAATAATTTTATAGATGACTCATCTATACCTGTAAGTACTTTGGATTTTTAACTAGGTATTTTGTAATCATACCCATGCTCTTTTAAAAAAGTTGTGAATTTTTAATTTCTTAACCAACTTCAGAATCTTTAGCCAGCCACTGGTGCATAAACATATTTTCTTATGAGTGCTTAAAAAAGGCAAAACCCCTAGAGTTGGGACTGGCCAAAGTAGCTCCACATTGACTGGACATGCAATTATGGAAACAAAACTTTTTGGGGTGCAACTTTGTAACTGACATTTTTTTGAATGCTAAAGACATCCCCATGGCATGCCGCCTTGTTCAGAGAGCCACAGAGCTGATATCAAAACACACTAGAGGATGAGAATAAACATACAGCCCGAGCTACAATGTAATGTGTTAGATCCAGTCAAAGTTCAGCTCCAACATGACTGAGCTTGAGCCATTTTAGAAAAGAAAAGGAGGCAACGATTTTGGTGTCTAGATGCGCAAAGCAGGTAAAGATTCAGTTGTCTACTATCTTAAAAAATGTTGAAAGTTGTGACAAAATGTGAAACAGTTCCTGGAGCACGACAGTTATTTTTGTTGCTACACCTCTGAGTAGTCTTCTTTACCCCTCTCTGCAATCCACAAAGTTTCCTTTAATCCAGTAGCAGATCTGTGCATATTTAAGAGGTGTGATTCTGACTGCCACATTAAATTCCTGAGATGTCTCTTTCTTCTCCACCCACTGGTGCCCGGAAAAAACACCTATCACCTTGCGCTCCCAACGCCGGCGCCTCCCATCCCACATCCGGGCATAGACTCCAGAGCCGCTGGCCCCAGGCTGAGCATCACAGTGCTGGTACAACAAGTCTGACGTCTCCTCACCGGCCCGACAGAACCGATACACTAGCTGTCCAAGGCGGTCATTGTCAAATCCTGAAAAGTGGACACGACGACTGGGAAGTCTCTGAGCTGGGGGGCTGACACCCAACTTCATGTGGCGGCGTTTGTGAGGTTTTTTCAGTTCTAGCAATGCATAGTCATAGTCCATCCCGATGTCATTGGCATTCCCTTTAATCCAACCTTTGGGAACGTGGGTGCGCTTGGCTCTGATCCACTGGAACTTCATTTTGTCATTGGCAGGTGGGGAGTATTGAGCAGGGCCTCCCTCTATGTGGTTGGAAAAGTTAGAGGGAAGGTACATTGATGAATGTTGTGCATCTCGTTGCTTTAGTTTTAAAAAGCCAACTCGAAGCCTCTGGGCTCCTTTCACATAGTTTTTGCCATCGTGAACACAATGAGCAGCTGTGAGAACATGACGGTCTCCCACCAGTGTACCAGAACATCCAGTGGACAGTTTCACAGCCACCGAGAATGGGTACTTAAGAAGGAAGCTCTGCCCAGCAATACTAAAACGCCCATCGTGTCCAAATATCTGTCGTTTGTTTCTGACATGTGACCTCTCAGCCTTACCAAAAGACCCAGAGGAGTAAGCTGGACTGGTACTGGAGTAGGGGTTGTAGCCATAAATCCCAATGGCAGTCTCAGTGAGTTGACCATCGGAGTGGAGAGTCTCGTAGGCCAGAAGGCTGCGCAAATCCCAGTAGCTGGGAAGAGGGGCTTTCTTGTGGCATTCTGGGTCACAGGGGGAGGCAACATCCAGGCGTGCCTCATTCAGAAACTGTGGGGTTGGTCGAGCCTTTGTCTGCTGGGGCAGGACCACAGGGATACGCTGGAGAATCCATTGACGCTGAGGAGGGGAGGACAAAACAGAAGGGAGGAAAAGGAGACACAAAAGGGAGGCAAACCTGTGGATGAGAAGTAAAGAGCATGAGAACCACTCTGTAAAAAAAAAAGATTAAATGTGCAATATCACACCAAATATTTCCGCAAAACACAAGTAATTGCCAGGACCCCCTAATCATACATCCTCATTCCTGATGCCTGCATCATGCATTTTTTATTATATGCATTAGAGCTGAGGGAGAATTTCTATCCTGAGGAATTTCGATCTCAGATGAAAATTTGCTGCTGTAACTTTCCACTGTTTTAATGCTTTAAAAATGACAAACAAGGACAAGATCAGGCCTCTGATGGAAAATGTTTGAAGAGGCCTGAGGGACTGACCCCGAACTTTATGGAGCAGCTGAAAAGCATGTTGCAGTGAGAACAGAACAGGGTGGGTTTTTGTAAATGGATTAGTGTGATACAACTCATGGTTCTTTGTTTCAAACTCAAACTCATCTTCTCCTTCTGTTCTTCTCCTTAAGGAAAAAACTTAAGGAATATAGCTTACAATAATGTTTTAGTAAACAAACCATTCGTGTACATATTTTCTCTCAACAGACGAGTTTAATTCCACCCTTCCTTGACGCACATACAGTATCTCCATGTAACTCACCGGGGAAGCGCAGCTCTGGAGCGCATGGTCCTGCCTCTGCAGGTGAGCCTATGGCTGAACGCTGAGGGAAAACCCCTCAATCCGCCGCAGAGACACCCACCAAAAGAACCGGCTGTGTCTCCGACTTTAAAAAGGTACCAGTTGCCTTGTATGTCTGGAAACTTAAGGCTTTACGTCGAGCCGAGACGGTTTGGTCCGGTCCACAACCTGCAACTCCGTCCAGGACGAATGAGCTGGATCATTGTGCGCTTCTGGAGAAGGATCTGCCGTCTGCTTGATCTCCAGTGTCACATCCGCCAACGAGGACGCAGAGCACCAAGCCCAGCGCAGTCATGTGATATCACATCACCGCAGCTGATTGCTGCAGGGCGCAGGCGAGGCTTCCTGGTTTGATCCCAGATCAAATCCAGCGCTTTGCTCTTTTTATTGATTTGGACAATACACGCCCTGCAAATAGTATACAAGTACATATTTAATAAATTAGAATACCTAATCGTCATTTTCATTTTATTTTACTACATCATTTCAAAACGTGAAATTAATTTATTACATAGAAAGGGATATATTTCACATTTTTAGTTCTGCTATTTGATGATTATCGCTTACAGCCCATAAAACAGTAAGTTTTGTCTTGCAGAAAATTTTAATATTACATACGACCAATAAAATAGCTGTTCTGCTTGTTTGGCTCTGCTGTCTCTTATCTTCCTGTTGACAAACCCCCACAGATTTTTTGTAGGTTTATAGGTCAGGGACAACATGTAATTGACCTGACAGGGGTTAGCATAAAGTGCTCTGCAATTTCTTGTTATATGGCTGCAGTGACTTTGCAATACATTAAAGTGGACGAAAAGAAGCAGATGACATGGTTCCCCAAATTATCACTTACTGTGTAAACTCCAGCTGCAGTCCACACCTTGCGCCACAATCCTCTGAAGGCTGGAGCCATTTCTGTTGCTTGCACATTTTTTTTTCCAATCACACTTTTTCTTTCCACTCAACTTTCCATTAATAAGCTTTGGTACAGCAGTCTGAAAAATTGTCTTTTGTAATTCACTCTCCTTGTGGACAGTGTCAGTGGCTGTTTGCTGCACAACTTTCAGCAGTCTTCTCCATGATTCATAACATGCATAACATTTTTGTACCAAAATCCTGTTTTGTTGGTCCTGTGTAATATAAAAAAAAAATTCTAGACACAATTTTGAGGTTTTTCTTTTAGCTGTAAGCCATGTTCATCAAAATTAATGAATCTGTATAACGTGATTTTTTTCTTTTTGAAGGAATTACTGAAAAAATTAACATTTGTATTATATTAATGTACTGAGATACACTTTTAATAGTTTAACATCTAGTCTTACTAGCAAAGACAATTTCCTTTACCAAATATTAAGCTATTTTCTTTTCCTGAAGAAATAGCTCTTAGCTGGATTTATTTATACATTATGTGCACAATTATTAGGGAAGCAACCATGTTGGCCATATCTTCACTTTTGTCTACACTGTAATACATTTTGTCTCTTCACTTAAAAATGAAAGTTCAAAAGCTGCCTTTAAACTATGAGTAAAATCAACTTTCAGGTCTCAACTTATGTTTCCACTGTTTCCCAGTTAGTGGCAAGTTACTGGTTTTGATGCATTTAATGGATAGTAAGAAATATCTGAGTTTTCAGTATTTGACCTGCTGACCCCTGATCAGAGCCAATCAAGAAAAAAATTATCCATTCTCTGGCTGATTGATCAGTACATCTCTTTTTAATATTATTTTAGTAATGCTGATAAATTCCTTTTTATCAGGGTCTCTGCACTGGTTTTCAAGTTGTGGATTAAAAGGCATTTCTGTTAAATTTGAGAGCCACTAACCTAACAGCTGGACCAAGTCCTCTGCCAGAGCTAAAAAGGAAGGGAGGAACTGTAAGAGTGCACAGAGGATTATGGAAAAGGAAATCCAAGCTTGTGAAACTACGTTTATTTTTTAGTGTTTGAAGGAAAATTTGAGATGCTGCACATTATCTGTAAGTGAGTCATCATGCAAACTCTAACTCCATGTCACAAATACATCAGCAGTTGGTAACATTCTCTAAAAGCAATGCAAAAACATGAGCAGTTTGCAAACAGACTTTCATGTTGTTAATCACTGGTCAATCATATATCCTGGTGTTTATCATTTTGCTTAATGCATAATTAAGGTTTCACCTCATTTAAACTAGCATGTGTCTTGCAAGTATAGATTTCTCCAAATGTCCTGAATAGTAAGTGATATAAATTGTATCATAAATGTCACAGCAGCCTCTTTGCTGTTGGGAATGCTGGATGTGGGCAGAGAGGGATTCATATTCCAGCGTTGGAAGTATTTCCACGTGAACCACCCATGCTGAAGATATGCAAGCCATCAGGGGATATTATTCTATCTAATGATTTCATTAAGAACAACTGCCAGCGGAAAGACAGGCAGAGTGGAGGAAATAACAAGAGGGTTGCTGGAAGTGAGCCAGACACTTATGGATGGCCGAGCCTCCACCCATCCTAACACTGCAGCATGGTGTTTAAAGATAGGTTTGAAAATTTGGTTTTGCATTCTTCTAGAAAGTAGAAAACATTGATTAAACATGATTTAATTGTGTAAAGCAAAGATAAATTTGTTTTTTACAGGAAATAGCATTTGTTCAGTGTAACCTTCCTTCCCATGAGGGTACAAATACTGTGACAATGGGGGACGAGCATTATTTTTTAGATTGGTTTTTACATATGTGAAAGCAGATCCATATAATGCAGGCATGTAGTTTAGTTTACTTAAGTCCTATAATCTTCCAAACGTTTCCTTGTTTTAACATTATGTTTGTCACCTATTTAAAGCACAAGGAATTATATAGTCCATCATATTCACCACACTGTTTGTTGTCTAAAGTCACCAACAGACCAATGTCTGTTTAAGTAATAACAATAAATAAAATAATAACTTATTCTGGGTAAAATCCTTTTAATTTTCCAATAGCAGTGTATTAATAACTAATGTTTTTCTCTATAAAAGGAGCAAATGACGGGAAGTAACACTAATTGACATAAAAAAAACTATGTAGAAATTTACAAATACAAACATTAGCATCTTTTGATTTTTTTGACACCTGGTGGCCACACAATACAGACAGTAAAGGGTGTGGTCTGGAGTAAAAAGATGGTTATGACCTTTTTGAAAATCATTTTTTTGCTTGGCAGGTGTCCTCCTTGGCTTCTACATAAAGGAAATAAACATTTAACCTCAGGCAGAATATAATTGAGTAACTGAAGAAAACACCAAGCAAGAATCGGTTCAAACATTTCCCTTGGATCAACTGATGGACGGACATCAGTAGGAAGGCTCAAGATTGACAGCAGTGGTAGCTGAAAGGATCAGCAGGTTCAGAGTGAGTACAGTCTAATTTAGGCAGGGTCTGAAATTTTCACATAACATTCTTCCACACTTATATTTTATACACTTAATGTGAATGTATAAATACAACTATCATGGAATGTTTATAGCCTGCAACCTGTTATTGTAACTTCTTTTAGGGGCGTCCAAGCCTTAATTGTAGGGGGGGGGGGGGGGGGGGGGGGGGTTAAATTATGCCCCACGCCTTTTGTAATTCGCGTCATGCTTATTCTGCCTTGTTCTTCACAGCTGTTTTAAACTTTTCAGGTATTTCTCTGACTGCAAATGTGAACAATTTTAGGTGAGTGGCCATTTTCTGATGAATGAAGGTCAACATACATTGATTGAATATTATGTTCTCTTGTCTTTCCTATTTAAACGCTGGCTAAAAGAACCTGGCCTATGGGTCATGTCATAGTTACACACCAGGGAAACAGGAAGCTCGTACTCGTACTCGTCGTCTTCCGCTTATCGGGGACCGGGTCCCGGGGGCAGCAGACTCAGCAGAGACACCCAGACGTCCCTCTCCCCAGACACCTCCTCCAGCTCCTCCGGGGGGAGCCCAAGGTGCTCCCAGGCCAGCCAAGAGACATAGTCCCTCCAGCGTGTCCTGGGCCGTTCCCTGGGCCTCCTTCCGGTGGGACATGCCTGGAGCACTTCTCCAAGAGGCATCCGGTATAGATGCCCGAGCCACCTCAACTGGCTCCTATCGATGTGGAGGAGCAGCGGCTCTACTCCGAGCCCCTCCCGGATGGCCGAGCTCCTCACCCTATCTCTAAGGGAGTGCCCGGCCACCCTACGGAGGAAGCTCATTTCAGCTGCTTGTATCCAGGATCTCATTCTTTCGGTCATGACCCAAAGTTCATGGCCATAGGTGAGGGTAGGACCGTAAACCGACCGGTAAATCGAGAGCTTCGCTTTTCGGCTCAGCTCTCTCTTCACCACAACGGACCTGCACAGTGCCCCTATTACTGGGGCAGCCACACCGATCCGTCTGTCGATCTCCCGCTCCATTCTTCCCTCACTCATGAACAAGACCCTGAGATACTTAAACTCCTCCACTTGAGGCAGGAACTCCCCTCCAACCTGAAGAGGACAAGCCACCCTTTTCCGGTCGAGAACCATGGCCTCGGACTTGGAGGAGCTGATCTTCATCCCAGCCGCTTCACACTCGGCTGCGAACCACCCCAGTGCATGCTGTAGGTCTTGGCTAGAGGGGGCCAGCAGGACCACGTCATCTGCAAAAAGAAGAGACGAAATCCACTGGTCCCCAAACCAGACCCCCTCCGGCCCTTGGCTGCGTCTAGAAATCCTGTCCATAAAAGTTGTGAACAGGACCGGTGACAAAGGGCAGCCCTGCCGGAGTCCAACATGCACCGAGAACAGGTCCGACTTAGTGCCGGCAATGCGAACCAAACTCCTGCTCCGCTTGTACAGAGATCGGATGGCCCCTAGTAAAGGGCCCCCTATTCCATACTCCTGGACCACCCCCCACCGGGCATCACGAGGGACACAGTCGAATGCTTTCTCCAGGTCCACAAAACAGGAAGCTGTAAGTTAATAATTTAAAGTTTTTTGATTAATTGAAAAAAATAATTAATTTAAAAAGGTTATAGTCACATTTATTTCTTGGCTGTCATGATTTTGGAAAACAAATTAAAAGTTAGATTGTTCAAACTTTTCCAGTGTGAGATAATGCTATTGCAATGCAAGAAATAAATTTATTTTAAATCTTTCTCTGCATCTAAATAAGGATTGTCAATAATTGTGGAGAGAGCTGTATGCCGTTTAGCTCCATGGTGCCTTTAAAGTTTTACATGTTAGCCATAAAATGTGTTCTAATGAATCCACAAATCTTCGTGTGCACTGCAACAAAGCAGGGGAATGCTGATGTCTTTAATCATCAGTCCACTTGTTTTCAAAGTCACTTTAATCCACTGTAACAAAGCTTATGTCCGAACAAGAGCAAGGCATTCTGGATCCTGTTTGCATATTTCTTTCTTTGCATGGTGGAGTTTTATTTGGGATGCAGCAACAAACTCTGTGAACAATGTTTAGAGGAGCTTTTAAGCTGCTTGGAGTGATTTCAGCTACAGAAACTCATCTGTTTTTTATGCAGCACTGCCAGAGAGTAAGGAAAATGTAGTTCTTCACTTTTTTGCCTTGTGCTTTTTATGATGAGATTTCTTTACAGAATCCTTTTAGTACGATATTGGATATACATTTCTTGTTCTCTACCTTTTACTTAAGATATCAAATCTTGGATTTTTTTTCAGGTAGATTTTGTTTAATTTGGGGACAGTGATATACATATATTGTGGACTTTGAACAAGCCAAAAGTAATGCTGCTCTTATTATAACTGTGCAGAAAATAAAGTTTTGTTACCCCTTTATGGCTTTTTGGCAAGTAAGCACATGAAATTGAAAACTATTGTTCTGCAACTTCTGTAACTGATTATGGATCAGTACCTTTGCCAGGACGCAGGGCGGACCTGCTGGCTCATCAAACACTGCTGAGAATAAATAAAAAGAAAGATCCACACCCATCCTACTGCACAAATCTACAAATTGGCATGCATTCATATACACACTTCAACCTTCTCTGAGGAGTGGGCTGAATAAAATTACCTTTTTTAACCTTTTTAATTATTCTTCTGTGTCTAATCAACTCCGCAATCACTTTAGACAAGTTGATGTGATCCATTTTTAAGATATAAACACATTAAAGAAGTGTTTGAAATAGGAAGTATTGGAGCTAAATGATATATAAGGGAAGAAATTATTTTTCCAAAAGCCAGAGTGCTAGTAGGAGAGACTTGTCTGTTGGCTGTGAAATGTTCTGAAAGGATCCGTTTGTTTGGCCTTGCCCACTGTTGTCAAGGTAACCAACATTCCCTAGAGTGCTGTTCATGTTAATTGTTTTCTTCCTCCCACCACCCTCCTCTTGCTGCTGGTCACAGACACAATCAAGTGAGTGTGGACAAATTCACATGTCTGAATTGTCTCACTTAGTGCTCCTCTGTCTGTTCTCTTTCAGTCTTTATGTTATCTTGTTTCTGTGCCTCTCGTGGTTGATTAATCTCTCCCATCCTGGAACTCTTCTCTCACCCATCCCTTGAGGTCGCAGAACAGCTGTTTGGCAAAATGAAATAACCGAGGAGGTCTTTAGAGAAATTATTCGCTGTGAAATCTTAGGATGAACTTTAGCCAAGTTCAGCGCTCACTGCAAGGCAAAAGAAAGAGTAAAATGCTGGCAGGCTCTTCAAGGTCTAACTTTTATTTCCTCTTATAAAGGCTGTAAACACTCTCCTATTCAGTTGTAAAGATATCACAAGCATGAAGAAATTAGCCCTTTCATGCATTTTAAGTTTTTGTATGCCACCATCCTGTTGTACTGTACATTGTGTCATTTTGCCAATCCTTGTGTTGCCATGAAAGCACTGTTGATTTCCCACTATGATAGTGATGACTGCACAGCAACAGCTATAGAGAAATGTTGCAGTTAAATTGGTTGCAGCCCTATTTGCACTTCAAGCCGAACACTCCACACAATGAATGCAGACAATGCAACGTTTCCATAGAACAGAATGGTAACAATTAACTCTCCACTGAGAGATGAGATAATATGGCCCTGTTGGATCATGGTTTGGGTTAATCATTGAAAGTCAAACATTTGTTAGTTTGCTTTATGCATATTTCCTATGTGATGTCTAATTTCATAACACCCCACAGGTTTCAACTTTCTTGATTAAAATGGGATAATGTGTATTAATGAACATACAGTTGAAATAAGCCCACCGTCCATTAAAAACAAATTGAATCACAGTGAATCAGTTAAAAAATGTTTACACCTTTAATGTGATGCCTATCCTGTAGAACATTGAACATGTATCGTTGTTCACACTTTTGAACCAAAACTTGCTGACCTACCATTTAATTCAGTTCCAGCATTTAGTCCCCTTTGGTAGGAGCCTGGCCCACAGGTTGACTTGGTCATATTTGTCCACTCTGCTAAGCAAAGGTTCTGCAAAGAACCAGTACTAAACAAGGAATCCTACAGCTTCCCCAGTGCTGTCAGCCTCTCTGAACATTTTCTGTTCAATGTTTTTCCAGTTTGTGAACATATTCAGTTTTAATAATGTCCCAGTGGTTCCATATTTTCTAAAATTACTGATGTGGGCTCCTTGTGAAGCTTGGAGCAAAGCCTGGAGTCAGCACATCAAGAGCTACTACACACAGATGAATCCTCCATATGGACTACATATGTATTAAGCCACTTCTGAATCAGAGGCTACATCAAAACAGTCTTATGTGGGCTAAGGAGAAAGAGAACTGGACTGTTGGTCCAAAAGTCCTCATTCAAATGAAAGTAAAGTTTGTATTCCATTTAGATATCAAGGTCCCAAAGTCTGGAGGAAGGGTGGAGAGAACCCTCTTTGCATGAAGTCCAGTGTGAAGTTTCCACAGTCAGTGATTGTTTGGGGTTCCATGTCATCTGCTGGTGTTGGTCTACTGTGTTTTCTGAAGTCCACAGTCAATGCAGAATCCACCAGGAAATTTTTGTGCACTTCATGCTTCCCTCTGCTGACGAGCTGTGTGGAGATGCTGATTTTATTTTCCAGCAGGACTTGGAACCTGCCCAGACTGCCAAAGGTACCAAAGCTGCTTCAATGACCATGGTGTGACCGTGCTTGACTGGCCAGCAAACTCTCCTAACCTGAACTCCATAGAAAATCTATGGGCTGTTGTCAAGAGGAAGATGAGAGACACCAGACCCAACAACGCAGAAGACCTGAAGGCAACCATCAAAGTAACCTGGGCTTCCATTACTCCTCAGCAGAACTAAGGGCTGATCGCCTCAATCCTATGCCACATTGATAGGGTAATTAATGCAAAAGGAGCCCAAACCAAGTATTGAGTTCATAGACATTTCTGTTTAAAATATAATTTTTTATTTTCTGTAATATTCAAATTTTTTGAGACACTAAATTTTGAGGTTTCATTATCTGTAAATCTTAATCATCAAAATTACAAGAAATAAATGCTTAAAATATTTCACTCCATGTGTAATAAATCTATATAATATGAACTTCACTATTTGAAATGTCTGACAAAAACATATTAAACTTTTTTATTTAAAAGGTGGGAAACATTTTTTAAATGATTTATCTTGGTATTTTAATAGTGGTATGTTTTTTTAGTCCACTGTAGGTACACTATGTAAATGACATGTTAGGTTGTAATTTCTTGACCCACATGCAGAAGAACCACAAGCGGAGACCAAAAACATTTGTAACAAGTTTTATTCAGCTCAGGAACAGAGAGGCCGGTAAGCCAGGGCCGGGTCTGGGATTCTGCGGAGGACAGACGAGGTTAGTACTGGAAGGTGGTGCGCCGCACTGAACAGCCAAAAGTGCAGAGTGAATTAGAGGGTGGCTTACTGTTCAGAGCTGGAAGGTACACTCGGGGAATGTCAGCGATGTGGGGGCGTGCTCCGGTGGAGGTTCTCCGAGGATCCGAGACAAAACTCCGTGGGAAAATGGTAAGCGAGTGGGGCGGCTGAGACCACTTGTCCGTGGGAGGAATCGTTGGAGAGCGGACAGGCAGGCGGGCTCAGTCAGGAGATGCAGCGAGAACAGCCAGAGTACAGTTTGTGCAGTTCCGTTATGGTCTTCTGAAAGTGGAGAATGATTCCGAGAGAGAGAGAGACTAATGGTGCGTTCACACTGAACGTGGATTCTGCGAATATTTCGCGTCATTTGTGTTCTTTTGCTCGCTTGACATTCCGCGTGAACTCCGCGTTGCCAAATGGCAACAAGCGGCAACGCTTCGCCGCGTCATCAAATAGGAACTTCCATCTGCTGCTTGCTGGTTTCAACTGAACATGGCGGACATGGATTTCACGGACCTAATTACGGTGTTTTACCAGTGGAGAGCCGAAAAATGCCACCGACGTCCCTGGGTTCACGAGATTCTTCAGGGACGGGAACAGTTCGGAGAGTACCACCACTTACTCCAGGAGCTGCGTCTGGATGATGGTCGATTTCAGCGGTACTACCATCTATCCAGGACCCAGTTCGAAGATCTGCTGTCCCGTGTTGGGAGACGAATTGGCCTCCGGGACACCAACTACCGGCGCTGTATCCCTGCTGCTGAACGCCTGTCCATCTGTCTTCGGTGAGTAAATAAATCTCAACTCAATAAAAAAACAAAAACCGCCAATTTTTAATGTCCACATCTCCTGAATATAAGATATATATAGCAAGTGACGTGCCGATATAAATTAGCCAAAGACAGTAGTACAATGGTGCTATTTTAAAGTTTTACCTGCTACTCCAGTCTCCTCACTGACTCTTCTCCAGGTCAGGTCCTTTCTGTACTTGTCTCGGTAAAAATAATTAGTTGAGTCATACATCTCTGGCTTGCCGCACACCGCCACTATGATTTGGTCCTCCATCACCACTGACAACCGCTTCTTCTCCGTTGCGGTCCTTCACCCTACGTCACAGCCACATCCAGTCCCTGATTGGTTGACGCGATGCAAATTTAGAAAAAAGTTCAGATTTTTCAACTCGTCCACTGCTCTCGCTTCGCTTCCGGTTTGATTGGCGCGCGTTTCGCACCGCGTCCTTCGTCTCCTTTGCACCGCCTCGCGCCGCTCCTGAATGCCCCTCTACATAGGGATAACACGTAAACCGGCACACACACACACATATAATCAGCTGGTTTACTGTTTTCCATTTACAGCATTTCTTCTCTTCCTCTGTGTCCTCTAACTTTAATGAAGTGAATTATTGGATTTTCTCCTGTAGGAAGGAGATTTGCACCATGACCAGGGTAATGTACTAGCTTGGCATGACGTTCTGTTCAAAATTGGAGAAATGACTCATGGTCTTGTGAAGGTCATGGCAAAGCATTAATGGCATCCTATGGGATTTATGGTTTTCTTTTCTCAATTTTTTTTGTTTGATGTAACTTGATGTCCCCAAAAAACAAATTTTGTTTTATTGGCAGGTAGGATGTTTCCAAACTTGGCTCTTCTCTGAGGTCATTCTTCTCTCACAAGGCCGGAGCTTGTAATTAGATCAAAACATAATATAGTGTAACCCTGAGTCATTTGTAATGCAAGGTTCTGTGATAATTAATCGTAAGCCACAGGATGTTATCTGACAGAACTGATGCAGCAGAAATAAAACAAAGCTGTTAAATCAATTGTTGCTTGAAGCTTGAACTTGGCTGGTCTATTTAACAGCATTCAGCCCAGTCTGTGAGACTGGGTTGAATAACATAAATGGGCCTGACATTTTGTCCTCCACCCTTAAGCTCACAAGTCTACAGATGCAGTGTCTGCTTTATGTCAGCATGATCAAACAATCCGACATTGCTTAAATATTTTGATCTTTTGATCAGGGTCTAATCTAGTGCAACTAAATACAAAAGAACTGAATATGAATTACAGCAAAAACTATTGAATCGGGAATTGATGTTAACAGTTAGCTCCTGGAGTTTTCATTGAGCATTCCAATTGGACACCACAACCTTGAGTAGTGAGTCTCAAGCACACCTGATATGCACGATAGTGTGTCTCATGTTGCATGGTAAAAACTGAAAAAACGGTTGAACGTTAGAGGTAGCCATATCTATTTGAATACTATTTGCTTTGTTCTTACATTTAAACCTGATCTAAAGGTGTCTTTTTCTATTAAAGTTGGTTGAACACTGACATTGAGACCCTGTCTCAGCCGTCTCCTATACACTTCTTTGCGTTTCATCTTTCCCCATTTGGTCTGATGACTTTATTTTGCCTGGAAAATTGTCTTATGGTGTACACCTTTTTAAAAAACAATGTCTAACTCCCTAGTATAGTATTGGAGTTGTTTCATACCACAATGATTTGCCCTCCCTCAATGGCAAAGCCATTGTCTCCTTTGTTCCACATGGGCAACGATGGCTGTTGTCAACAGTTGACATTGTACAGTTGTATGATTGAAGACTGAGATGACTTCCTCTTTTCAGCTGCAAAAATAAAAGTAGAAATACAAAAGGGTAATGGAATTTTGACAATGTGCCTTTTGCTCAGTTTAGGTTTTCTTTTTTGAACTAGAGACAGAAGCTGCTGAATGAATACTAAGAGCAGCCACTCCAGCATTTCAGCTTGGTAATTCGTAGTAACAGGACACACTATCCAGGATAATAGAGCAAACAGAAGGCCCCACAGTTTTGGTAGGCCTGAAACTTATTAAAAAACTTAACTATCTCCACTAACGGTCTCCCGCATAATCTGATCCACTTGATCTGTGTACCTGAACATGACATTATACAAAGGCACTCTACTGACTTTTCTGTATCTGAGGGTTCACACTGGATAAAGACCCCGACAATTTACACAACCTATTAGAGCTGTGCTTGCTTGAGGTAAAGTTGGAAAACTCTTATTTCGTGCAAAAGCAAAAATCATGCCTCTATGCTTTTAGGATTCAGCAGACATGTTATTCCCAGCTATTTTCTGCATTACTGAGATGCTCTCCTGGGGCCTTACCATGCTCCTGGCCACAACCTGGTTCAACTGTTTTGGAGCAATCTGGGATGAATCAGTCCCAGCATGATGCCCCAGTCATGTCGTGACTGCAGGGTAGGCATGAGGCCAGCATGGCCCACCCTGCTATAGATTCCAATGACCCAGTCATATCAGTGCATGCAGGAACTGTGTCACTGATACGCTGCCACCATGCCCATCAATGCCCCATTGAGGACACCAATATCCTGGGACCATAACAACATCACCACTACCTTTTGCAGTGTTCTCCATAAAGTGGAGCTCCCTGTATTCCTAATATGCTGCAGAAGACCCCAGCAAAGACCAACTTTGTTCTGGCAAGTGTTTTATCTTTATCCAGCGTAAAAGTACCCTAAGCATGGCCATGGTTCTCTGGATTTAAAACTCTAATAGAGCTAGAAAAAGTAAAAGATTTGAGCAAAGTGTTATTTATTTCTTAAATGAAAATGAACACAAGACATTACCTTAACAAAAGCATCAATATACACTATATTACCAAAGAAGACCCACCGTTGCCAGCAATAGCAACTTTAACTATTCTGTAACCATCTTCCACTGTTGCTTTCAGGTTCTATTTATAATACCTCATCTCAAACAGTTGTCTACTCTGTTATCTTGTAACAGATATAAAAGGTCAGTTACTTTCCTTCTGTTAATATAATGTTACACATTTTTTTATACAGTATATCTCAAAATTGAATCTGTGACATAAACCTGTTTTGCTTAAAAGCAAAATTCAGATAAGCCCACTTGCAGTTTACCGTCTTGCTCTGGCTCCAGAAGTTACTGCTTTATCACAGCAACATGAATCTGATTCCAAACTCCATCTGTTTCTTGAAAATAAGTCATCTAAATACCTGTTTATCAGATGAAAACACTACCAAACACAACCCCAACATGAATCCCAACAAAACACGATAAATTTTATAGTCCAATTTGTCATCATACCATTCACATGACTCCTCATAATATATCAGCAACATGCTTTTATAAATCAAACCATCAGCTAACTTAAAGAGATAGGGACTCAGACCTCATGTGATTTTGGTTGCTTGCTGTCTGATCCAAGTTGTGTCTCAGTGTGTCCACCCATCCCTGAGAGAGCAACTCCAAACTGCAGAACATGCAGCCGTCAGCCACTGATAAGCCACAAATCCCAGAAATCCTTCTGAATCCAATTTATCTCAGACCTTCTGACTATTTTCTAATGCTTTTCCAGGGCTGCCATCCAGAGACTCATTCTCGGATATAAAGACAGTTGTTCTTTCATCTGCACCAGCAGTATGGAAATGAGACACTGGGTCTCACAGTTAGAACAGTTAAGAAAGTTTATCCCACAGCTATCTAAGTGCGTGAGCCCGCATTTGGCTTTCTGAAGGGGGAACAAGAGATACAATATGTATTAAAAATGTGAGGAGAGAGAAGAGAATCTGCAATGCAGGAAATTACTTTTGCAGAAACAACGGATTTACGTTGAGATTCAGATATCCAAAAACAGTTTCTGCGGGTAAAAATGTCCTATTTTGGTCTCATCCCAGTTTAAAGCTTTAAGCTTAAAATCTTTTCGCCATGCAGAAACGGACTGTCAACGTGACACAAGCTTAGAGTCTATCACTAGAGCAGTCAGATCATCTCTGACCATAAAAGACAGCAGAACATAATTACATCTCTGAGGACTTTAGGTGATGTCATAATAACCATTTCTTTCAACCAAGTTCAGTTGATTGGCGGCATTGTTCTGCTGGGTGTTTTAGGAGCCTCTGTGTGTGTGTGTGTGTGTGTGTGTGTGCGTGTCTGTGTCTGTAGGAGGTGCAGGGGTGTCTTCATAATGGACTTTGGACTTGTGAGGCCTTTATCATTGTTACAGACATCCTGTTGATATCAAATTTAGTATCTTTACTTCTAAAGAACTTGTCACACAAATTTTCCTTTACCAAATCAGATTAAAAAAGGAAGAATTATCCATGTGGCAACATACATTTACTAACCCACAATAATAATACAACATAGATCAGGCTATACAGGCCCAAAGAATAATGTTACCACCTCTGTGCTTAAAAGAAGGGAGTGTGTTTTTTGGGCTATTCTTAGCATTTCTCTTTCCTTAAACCAGACAAGCAAATGCCAAAGAGCTTAGGTTTGGTCTCGTCTAACCACAGCAATCACTCCCAAGCCTTTTCTTAATAGTTTAGATGGTAACTTGCAAACCTAAGACAGGCCTGTACATGTGCTTTCTACAGCAGAGCACCAAGATTTCAGTCTGTTGCACTGTAGTGTTTTACCAGAGGTGTTCCAACTGCCTTCACTTGGGGGCTGATTCTTTCTAATTATGATCTTGGTACAAGGCAAGATCCTGCAAGAAGCTCCAGATCATGGCCCCCACATGGGGGCCATAGGCTGTGGGGGATAAAATGCATCTTAGTCTGAGTCTTTCAGTTTGAATTTTGGTCAAAACTCCATATTTGCTTTTAACAGACTTTAAACAGACAGATTCTAATGCTGACATCCCATCAATTTCCACACGATTGGCAAAAACCACAACTGTGATGAAATGCAAGATAAGACCCTCTAGCTTAAATAGAGTGTTTTGACCTCTGCTTCCATCTGTTTAAATAAAATATTTCTCTTTTTCTGCTCACTTTACAATGAGCCACGAGATGGGACTGTTCCTGTGGCTGGATTCTTACATTTCTTATTCAAGCAGGCATATAACAGTCCAGTGTTTTAGGCTGCTCATAGTCACGGCATTTTATTTTAATGGTCTGTTTAGAGTAATCCGTGGTGAGAAGAAGCAGATGTGCTGTATTGCGTCCAGAAAATAATGCTGAAGGGGGAAGATGTTTATCTTATGAATCAGAACATGTCAGGTGGACACGCCAAGCTGACACGAGGATACTGATGGTTTACCATAACAAAGGCAGGATCTGTTTTTTTTAGGGAATTACCTACATGAGTCAGATAACCCAATAACACCTCAGGAAAGCAGCTTTTGTTCAGACAGAATTTCCTGTTATGTGTCTGAGTGTGAGTATGCCGAACTAATTTTACAATTGTGTGTAGCTTTTCATGCAAAAGTTTTAGTCTTCATTAAATCCACTGCAATTTTGCACAAGATAATAAACTCCACACCTCTGACTGCATGGTGTGCATCTTCCTCCTAGTGGATGTTTGTGTACCCATTTATCTGACCCCTCCTTCAAACTCCCACAAAACCACAGTTCCCATTGTAACACCATAACCAGGCCATGGTGACTGACCAGCAGGAGAAGTAGAGGGTTTTGGGTTAATGAGAGCTTCCCTGTGGGAAGGAGTGCGTCCACAGCAGGAGGCAGACCTCTGCATCATACAGACAAAGAGTTTTTCCATGTTTTTATGTGGGAATTGTGTTTCAAAGCATCCTTGCATTGGGATAGTTTAAGTAACATCATGCCACCCAGACAGCTTTTGTTCAAGGTATTTTTATTTTTCCTCTCAGGGGTCCTATACATGGATTCTGACTATTGTGTACAATAGGTGTAAACTATTTCTGCCCCACCCTGATTGCTTAAACACGGTAATTAACTTAGAATATGTTTCCAAAGATTATAGAATTGAATCATACAGGGGTTGGACAATGAAACTGAAACACCTGGTTTTAGACCACAATAATTTATTAGTATGGTGTAGGGCCTCCTTTTGTGGCCAATACAGCATCAATTCGTCTTGGGAATGACATATACAAGTCCTGCACAGTGGTAAGAGGGATTTTAAGTCATTCTTCTTGCAGGATAGTGGCCAGGTCACTACGTGATACTGGTGGAGGAAAATGTTTCATGACTCGCTCCTCCAAAACACCCCAAAGTGACTCAATAATATTTAGATCTGGTGACTGTGCAGGCCATGGGAGATGTTCAACTTCACTTTCATGTTCATCAAACCAATCTTTCAACAGTCTTGCTGTGTGTATTGGTGCATTGTCATCCTGATACACGGCACCGCCTTCAGGATACAATGTTTGAACCATTGGATGCACACGGTCCTCAAGTATGGTTCGGTAGTCCTTGGCAGTGACGCGCCCATCTAGCACAAGTATTGGGCCAAGGGAATGCCATGATATGGCAGCCCAAACCATCACTGATCCACCCCCATGCTTCACTCTGGGCATGCAACAGTCTGGGTGGTACGCTTCTTTGGGGCTTCTCCACACCGTAACTCTCCTGGATGTGGGGAAAATAGTAAAGGTGGACTCATCAGAGAACAATACATGTTTCACATTGTCCACAGCCCAAGATTTGCGCTTCTTGTACCATTGAAACCGACGTTTGGCATTGGCATGAGTGACCAAAGGTTTGGCTATAGCAGCCCGGCCGTGTATATTGACCCTGTGGAGCTCCTGACGGACAGTTCTGGTGGAAACAAGAGAGTTGAGGTGCATATTTAATTCTGCCGTGATTTGGGCAGCCGTGGTTTTATGTTTTTTGGATACAATCCAGGTTAGCACTGAACATCCCTTTCAGACAGCTTCCTCTTGCGTCCACAGTTAATCCTGTTGGATGTGGTTCGTCCTTCTTGGTGGTATGCTGACATTACCCTGGATACCGTGGCTCTTGATACATCACAAAGACTTGCTGTCTTGGTCACAAATGCGGCAGCAAAACGTGCACCAACGATTTGTCCTCTTGAACTCTGGTATGTCACCCATAATGTTGTGTGCATTTCAATATTTTGATCAAAACTGTGCTCTTACCCTGCTAATTGAACCTTCACACTCTGCTCTTACTGGTGCAATGTGCAATCAATGAAGACTGGCTACCAGGCTGGTCCAATTTAGCCATGAAACCTCCCACATTAAATGACAGGTGTTTCAGTTTAATTGTCCAACTCCTGTATATTCTAGGCTGCTTAGGGTCCATATCATCATCCTAGTATATTTCACAGTCTTTTACAGCTAAACCTTTTCCTCTCTTCTCATATTCATAATAGTTATTTTAAAAACAAAATCTAAGGGCAGGGGTTTTTATCTAAACATGTAATACATTTAGTTTCTCAGTGGGGTACATTCAGACAATTCTTGCCCCTGAATTAGATAGGTAAATTGTTTCTGAAAGCACGCTGGTTGTAGTTTAGGCTGCTTCCCACCGCAGTCCGTCAAACAGAGTTTGGAATGTTGTAACATTCAGTTCATGCAGCTTGAACCAAGGGGCTGTGGCAGGAAATGGCCTGGGTCCAGCTTGGCTCCGCTTCAGGTCTGTGAGTAATTTTGTTGTTATGTGTTGATTTTGGACTTCAGTCCCCAAGTACACATATAAACACACTTATGCAGACTGTTTGCGCTATAGTTGTGAGGACAAATGATTGAATCTGCTCCCTGTCTTATGGCCTGGTTAAATATGTTTCATTTCAACACAATTTTGAAGCACATTTATTAATTTCAGAAAGGTTTTTTGTAAGCAAGGACTGGTGTTCCTAAATGTTTTCATTTAGAGCAACTAGAGGTGTCTTTTCCCTCATCTGAAAAGCTTCTACAGTTCTGATCATGGATTAGGAGTTTCAGTATTATTACAAGAACATTATGTTGATGGGGTCGTTAAAGTCATATAAATGACTGACACATCCCTCTATCCTGTGAGCTGTGAGAAGCACCTCATAGGTCATGACAACCTTATCAATTCATAGGTGGACTCATGTGACCTTGCATAAAAAGCCTTTATGTCTCCAAAAGACAAGAAAAGAAGGGCAAATCCAAAGTTCTTACTATTATTACTATTTTTGTAGATTATGGAATGTAGGTGACAGATAGGTACTGCTGATCAAATGCAAATGGACAGCCTATTATCAGCAGGTTGGTGGACTTATGTTCTGGCAATGGTCTTATCAGTGTTACCACAATGCCAAGAAGGAAAGTGGTGAGAAATGATTCCTCACGAAGCAATTGTTGCTGCCTCTCAATTGTTCTCAACATGAAGAGATATTTCCAAACTGTTTGGGGTCCATATCTCTACTGTGGGAAAGATTATTCACAGGTGGAAAGAAGTCAAGATACGGCCAGCCTTTCAAGTAATGGAGGAACTATTAAGTCCATTCTGAGTTCAGGGACCTTAATGCTTAGAAACATGGCAAAGTAGCCCTATGCTCTACAGGCTTCGGTTTGCATTGTAGATGTTTATCAAGACTTGGGCTTAAAGTCGGTTAAAACGTAACACAACACTGAAAGGCTGAAAAACAAAAACGACTCGTGTTACAATCATCCAGATAAAATCCAGAACTAAACCTTAGTGGAAGGTTGATGTAGGACCCTCAGAGCAGTGGCTGAATAAATGTCTGAAACTTTCAGAAACTAGAGCAGCACTGCATAGATGAGAAAATTATTCTTTTACAGAGGGCAAATATTCTCATGTTTTTAGTTTTTACTCATGGTGTAGGATTCTGGCTCAGTTTATGGTAAATTAATACTAACACGATGAAGCATACAATAAGCTATTGTTCATCCAAGGTTGTATTTACATGTTTTAACTGTAAGCTTTAGTTGTGTAGCCTACTCCAAATGTTAAAAAACGGACTATTTGTCGGGTGATTCCTTGTTGGGACTTACTGCTTGGACACAGAAATCCCTCAATCAGAATTTCTTTTCGTGCGATGATTTTATCTGCAAATTAACAAATGTAGTCAGATTAATTTGACGTGTATAAGAGTAAGTGTCTAAATTAAGACAGCATTATTGCAGTAGTTCCTACTTAGGTAAAAGGCACATATATATCTATATCTTTGGTTACTTATATTTAGAGATTATTTGTTCTGAAATCATGCTTGAACATTGCGCAAATTTTCTACAGATGCACAAGTTTTACAATACTTTACTTGCATACTGCTTATTAGGGGAAATGTGTCATTGTTACTTTGTTTTACGGCTCTGATGCAGGCATTTACATGCGCTTGTTTGGTATGGAGGACCAGGAGTCACTGAAAAAGAAATACAACCATTTCAAATTTAACATTTAAATGATTCAATTAGAAATCCATTTTGAGAAGCGTTTTGTAATTGCACATTTTAAATGCAATTATTAAAGCGGAATTGTAAATTGTATTTATTAATCCATTATTAAATACTGCAATTTGAAAATGTATTTTCAAATCCTATTTCTAAATGGAGTTTTAAAAACAAAATTTATAAATCTGATTTTAAATGCCTTTTTTTTTATCAAACATTTAAAAAGGTAATTCCTTTTTCACCTTACATTCAAATCTTACATTGGATTGAGTTAGTTTGAACAAAATGGGCCATGTAATTGTATTTTCATGTTTTAGTTTAGAGAATAGCCATGTTATTTTAAAATGATTTGCAGTCAGTGTACCGTTTATTTTATAAATATATGAAAAAGGGATGTTAGAGAACGTAATTGCTAAAGAAAAATGAGTGTAACTGTACCACACATTTGTGTGCAGGCTTTTTCCTTTTGGGTTATTGCTCCATAGAAGTGTTTTCATCCATGGACATCTGGGACCTACCATGCCCTGGACTGACACCATAGATTGGTTCTTCCATATCTGGATACGGGTTCTACGAGATGTGTTCTACCAAGGGATGTGGTAGGAACAGATTCAAGGAATTACGATCGTTATAAGGACCTTAGTTTTCCAGGTTTTGAGAACTGCCTTATTTTTTATCTTTTGCATATTTTTTTTTTTTTTTGTGGAGAAACTCCACCACTCATGGAACTGGGAAGAAAAAAAAACTGAAGAGTGCAAGTTCGTTTGTTTAACCCCTTTTCAATGAATACTGTAAAAACTAAATCTAAACTGTGAAGGCTGAAATGCAATTTGTCTTTACAGAGAATGTCTTATTTTTCTTGTAATTTGTCAGTATATTGAAGTACCTTTGCAAATATTTTTAATACATTAATGTTTTTTTCCTAAAAGGTGTAAGGTGTGTTTCTTGTGGGTTGGAGGTTTCTAAGCTCTTGCCAAGAGCAGCTACTACCAATCTCCTTACCAGAACCAAGTGATTGATAGCCTGTAGATGAGAAGCAAGGTTTCTAAGTATACCTGGTAGTTTTCCATGAATATGATTCTCTGAAGCTGTTAACTAAGTTCTGAAACAAATAAGGTCTAACCAGTTAAAACCTAGAACATATTAAAGAACTATACGGGTTACACTTGGATTGCAACACTGTTAGCTATCTAACCAATGAGAGAGCTGGTTACATCTGAGGAGCAACTGTGATTGGTTTAATTTGGTTTTCAGTGTCCTCAGGACCAGAAAGGTCACAGAAATGCTAAGTAGAAATGGTAAAGTAAAAAGAAAATACAATTACAAAAAGGATTTGAAAATGTAAGGTGAAAAGAAATTACCTTTTTAAATGTTTGATAAGGAAAGCTATTTATTATCAGATTTTTGAACTGTGTTTTTTAAATCTCCATTAAGAAACAGGATTTGAAAAACATTGCAGTATTTAATTATGGATTAATAAATACAATTTACAATTCCTCTTTAGTAATTTAATTTAATATGTGCAATTACAAAAAACTTTTCAAATTGGATTTCTAATTGTATCATTTAAATGTTAAATTTGAAATGGTTGTTTTTATTTTCCAGTGACTCTCCTGGTCTTCCATAGCCTGCAGTTAGAATGGTTTATTAAGAAAAACAAGTGGAGGACTTCAAGATTTCTGCACCTGATCAGGACGAACACTGAAGGGAGAAGGAGAGTATTAATAGGTGGTAATTTATTGTTGAAAGTGGAAAATGATAAAGGATTTGAGGTGCCGCTTACTGTTTGTGGATGAAGGTGAAAGTCCGGGGAAGGTGAGTAACTCTCTGAGTCTGAGGTTGACAGGTTTGGGGCATTTGAGAGGCTTGTGCTGGCTGAGCATCTGTTTTGCCTTTCTCCAGCGTGAGACTGATGGGAGCACTACATCAGGCTGAGGGTGGACAGGCAGGTGAGCGATGGGTTGCTGAGCCACAGTGTAGCTAGAGGACAGGTGCGTTGAGGAGACTAGGAGCATCGGCCTGAGGAAGTGTCTTGTAGGAAGTCCTCAAACTGGAGGAGCACTAGCCACCAAGGTAGGAACCCGACGTTGGCCATTGGGACAGGATCCTGGGAGCAAGGAGGTAAAAAGCTGCTGGAGAATAGTCGGAAGACAACAAAGAAACACCACACAAACCTGTGCATAGCTCAGAGTGTAACAATATGTGCAAATCATAAGCACAGACTGAAGTACGATATCTTAATAATAGACTGTCCCAACATATCAAAGATCTTTATCTTTAAATGTGCCACTTCACAGCATGAATGAACATAAACTGTGCTTCGTGTTAAAGAAAATTTAGCAAACCAAACACATTTCTATGAATATGTAAACATTTTGAATTGTTGCAATGATTTCTTTGGTTAAAATGCACATAAATATTGCTGATGGGTGCTCAGATGGGTCTCAATTCAAAGTTTTAACATGATGATTTTAAAACTGATGGCTTACATCATAGAGGCCTTATCATCTCTTATACTCAGCCAAATGATCTTATTCATTTAATCCAAATGTAGCTTTTTCATGCTGTGAAAATTGTTCCCAGAAATCTAAGTGTTTTCATCTGGGTTTTAAGTCTAAGTTCTGGAAAGTATCCCAGCACCTCCTGGTTTTGGAAGGTTCTCAGGGTTTTATCTGTCTGTTTTTCTTTTATCTGTTCCCAGCTGCTCATATCCATCAGTTCAGCACTCATTAACAGCTGACAATTAACAGGGTCACATTTTTTACTAATCACTATTGGAATCATACACAAACTGGCATCAAACGAAATTAGTAATGTTGCTGCAATATGTTTACAGCGAATTTGCTGAAATCCTGTAAGACTCCTCTTAGCATTATCTACCAGACTGACTTTAATCTATTCTTTCACAATATAGCAAACAGTCAGCTATCAAAGCATACATAACACATGCAGAGAGATCGGAGAACATGCACTGCATTTGATTAACAGGTGATGACATGGGGTGTGACCTGAAATGGAGCTGTG
This sequence comes from Girardinichthys multiradiatus, assembly GCF_021462225.1. Lineage (NCBI taxonomy): Eukaryota > Metazoa > Chordata > Actinopteri > Cyprinodontiformes > Goodeidae > Girardinichthys > Girardinichthys multiradiatus. The sequence goes on from NC_061797.1 coordinate 18,951,943, forward strand.
TAAGTTAGTGTGAAGGGGAGATTAGGCACAGTGAAATTGTTCCCATTGTTTTGCAAAAAGTACTGTTAAGTGAATATTTTCTGCTGTGATAAGAAATGTGAAGGATAACAGCTTACACCATCTTGCTATTTTACATTGTCTTATCTTACCAGTAGGGGGTGATAAGTAAAGTCTTTGTTTGAACCCAAAGGACTATTAAATTTGTGCACACATCCTCAAGAGACCACTAGGTGTAGTAATAGAGCTGCAAAACCTCAGACCAAAATTAAGTCAAAACTAAAAGTAAAATCCTAAATTATAGCCTGCAGGATGTTTGTACATGCCAATGTATCTGTAACCCAAAGTGCTGTGTGCTGTAGTCTCAGCTATAATGTAGTGGCACACATTTATGATAAAAATAATGGTTTATTCATTGTTGGAAATCTGAAAGGTCTCAGTTGAGTATTAAATGCATCCACTAAAAGCCTGGATCAGCTGATATACTGCAAATATTTGAAATACTACAACAAAATGTAAGGATTAGAAAAGGTTATTTTACTTTGTCCAGAATAAATTATTCATATTCATTCTTTATTTGTGTAAATAACTAATACTACACTGTAAAAGATTAGTTTGTTAAAATACCTTCAGGCAATGACGGTCAAGCTCCTTTTTAGATTTCACTATGTAGCAAAACACATGTCTGTTCTAAGCAGCAGACAAGTCTGAACTGCATGCTCTTTAAAAAAAACAACTAAACTACAAAAACTAAGTACTGCTGAGTGTTGTATAGTGGGTGTACTGTACCTTGACTCAGGGGAGGAGAATAAACATTTTACTCATGTTACATAAAAGTATGACTAAAGTAATTAGTTTGAAATGAGTCAGGTTTCAGGTAAACACAACCTTTAAACTAAATGTCAAATACCTATTTCACAACAAAGAACACACGCATACATAGGGTAAACATCCAATATACAAAGGCCCTGGTTCTGAGATAACAACACTAGCAACTGTGCCACAGTGGAACATTCAAGTCAAGTCAAGTAATTTGTGCGATTTATACCGGTTGCCATTTTAAGGCCCTTCACAAAACACACCGGTCCAATTCATTTCAGGAAAAACAATACACCTTAGTCTAATTTGATTCCAAAATAATTCAGTCATACAGTCAGATTCAGATTGAACTACATACATCTTAATTCAATGAAAATAATAATGCAAAACAGTCACATTCAGCAGATCTAAGGCTAACTTGATGTAACATTAGATTTTATGCCAATTGGTGAAAAAAGTAATCTAAGGAATCCCAGCTGACTGCAGTGAGCAGTCCCGTTCAAGTGATCTGCGAGTCCTGAACAAATAAATCATTCAAAACTCGTGATTTAAATGACTGACTCAGGAATCATAATTCATCATCTCTATTAACTCATTCCCTGACTCTTTTCTGCTATTACTAGCTAGCCAACTACAAACAAGAGAACTTACACAATATGTCACTACACAACTGCTTTTGTAAGTGTATTTATACGATATTTCAACTTAACCGCTGTATTAGCCCTCTTTGCAAAACAACTCATCATTGCCTCCTTCCAACGAGCTGTTAATAAAAGAATTATTCTTCCTGCTGCTGCAGTGTCCTTACTAATCCCATCTGCGTTTTGCCCTTTCATTTGCCTTATTAACCATATTATTTGTTTTTTGCCAGATGTATGAAAAACTTTATTACTAGAGATATGCACTAATGTTTTCACAAATTTTATTTTTTGTGTCATTCAGAAAGAAAAAAAACTAAAGGTTTTCACTTTAGGAGATGCTGATAACTTTCTTCACAAAAAAAATATCTCCTGTTTTAAATCAGTGGTTTCTGCCACATTGAGTGGATTGTTTGTTGGACCAAAATGCCAATGGAAGCTTGGAAGTGGCATGGTGAGTAGAAAACTAAAATGATTAGAAGACTGAACTGGTAACTGACAATGAAAGACATGGAACATTGAACATGGGCATAATAACAGGCATGGAGCTGGTGCGAACAGTGTGAAGGAGACAAGAGATAATACAAAACAACCCAAAAAGGGCAGGAGGAGGGAGCCTCGGAAGGAGGGCAAGAAACAAAAACAAAACACAAAACAGAGTCTAGGCGAGTGACCATGAGGTCTTTCCAAGGAGGTACAGAGTTCAGGCGGGCCACCAGGGGATCATCCCAAGTAGGCACAGTTCAGAAAGGCCACTGGAAGGTCATCTTGAGGAGGCACAGAGTTCAGGAGGACGGCCGAGACGGAACCAGCCAGAACGTCAGTAGCAGGAATTGATGCAATGGCCAGACCCTCGGAATCAGGAGCCGAGGCGGCTAACAGCGTCCCCTGTCGCGAGTAGGGAAGGAGGTGGAAGAACTAAGACAGGTGGCAGCGAAGGACTTGGAGCTCTGGCACAAGAAGCATGGCAGCGTGAGTCCCCTGACAGCAGACAGAGGAAAACACAGGGAGGAAATGTAGCCAAATATCTAAATGTAACAAGACACTAGAATGACTTAGAAATAATTTAACACTGTATGAACTACAATAACAGAAAGTAAAGATCATAAGCAGGAAACTCCTAACACCTAACACAAGAGTATCATAACAGTTTTAGCAGTATTAATAAGAGAGACAGACAATGTGTGAAATTTGTGTGACACTCAGGGTCACTGTGACTCAAGTGATTAAAAAGCCTGATTGAATTTGGCAAGTCACTTACAATAACTAGTAAGTAAATATTATCGAATTTTCCTTCACCACAGAACATCCATCCATTCTATGATATAAGTGTTCTTTACTCCTCTTGATAAACTCAGTCTATTTGAACAGAAGAAACCTTACACGGAATGGGGGGGTTGAAGTTGACAAAGGGAAAGGTTAGCTCTAACCCAAAATAACCGATGATCCCAGGTTACATCACTGATGCGTTCAGGTGCATCGGAAGATGTTAATATATATATGTGTGTATATATATATATATATATAAATATATATATATAAACTACCATCTCTGGTGAGACCAGTGACTCCCAGGAACAGACTGATTGACAGCCAGGAAGAGGCTGGTGACTACTGTAGGGATAGTTGGCAGCTTGGGAAGACAGCACCAGGGGTGGGAAGGGTTGGCAGCCCAAGAGAGGGGGAGAATGAGAGCCCCAATCTGACCGACCCAAAGGTAACGACTATGAAGTAACGACAATGACCGTAGTGTATAGGTGTGGGAAAACCTGCAAAAACAGCCATAGCCTCAAGATCCACCAAGCCTGGATGAAGTGTTTGGAGAAGGAGCTGGAGGAGCTGAGCCAGGAAGCACCCCATAGTGCTCAGAGCCTCTATGTGCCACTGACCGTTTCCCCATATCTGCCCGTGGCAAAAGTGCCAATCAAGTGGCCACAGGTCTGTGAAATGACAGTGTGGAAGCAGTCTGACGAGGGCGCTGATAAGGTGCTTGAAGCAACAGCCAAGGGTGCTGTGGATTGAATAATACATGCAATGACAACTATCATCACTGGCCGGGCCCAGGACAGGTTCGGTGCAGAGGAGGAGAAACCAGTTCAAACCACCTACACCATGAATAGCAGAGTAGCAACAATTCACAGAATCCAGCAGGAGTTGAAGTCCCTTAAAAAGCAACACAAGGAAGCCAATGAGAAGCAATGTCCTGCTTTTGCAGAGTTGAGGGCTGTCTTGAGGAAAAGGTTGAAAACCTTGTGCAGAGCATAATGGCGCAAAAGGCAAAGGAAAGAGAGATTCAGGCAGCAAGCTTCATAGCCAACCCATAGCCAACCATTTGACTTTGTCAAACAGTTGCTAGGGCAGAAGTGGGAAGGGAAGTTGGCTTGCTTGAAGGAGGAGATAGATCAGCATCTACTCAATACGTACAGCGATTCGCAACAGGAAGAACTGGGCCATTGCAGCTAGAATCAACCTTCCCCAACAATGTGTTTGACACTTGTGAGCCTCTGCTTAAGGAAGTCCAGGAGGTTGTTCGCAAGGCTCAATCTAGCTGTGCCACTGGGCCAAGCAAAGTCCCTTACAACGTCTATAAGAACTGCCCTTTGATACTTAAGAGACTCTGCAAGATGCTTAGTCATATGGCGAAGAAGATATTCTTCAGTATAGTGGCAAGGCGTCTGACCGACTTCCTTCTGAGTAACAACTACATAGACACGTCTGTGCAGAAGAGAGGGATAGCTGCTGTCCCGGGGTATTTAAAGCGCACCAGAGTGGTGACTTAGCTCATCCAGGAAGCACGCAAACACAAGGGGGACCTCACTGTGCTATGGTTGGACCTGGCCAATGCTTATGGTTCCATGCCCCACAAGCTAGTCCAGACCACCATTACAAAGTACCATGTGCCAAACCATGTTGCGGATCTGATTTTGGACTACTACGACCACTTTAAGATGCCGGTGTCAGCAGGAGGTGTAATGTCAGAATAGCACAAACTGGAGGTGGGAATAATTACAGGCTGCACCTTATCTGTGTGTTTGTTTGCACTGGCAATGAACATGATTGTCAAATCAGCAGAGCCAGAGTGTCGAGGGCCCTGGAGCAGATACGGTGTCAGCCAACTACCTATCAGAGCCTTCATGGACGACCTGACAGTCACCACAGAGTCAGTGCCAGGAGGTAGGTGGATCCTCTTAGGGGTGGATAAGCTCTTGGTAGGCTCGAATGGAATTTAAACATGAGGCATGAGGCAGCATGCCTCATGCCTCATGTTTAATTGCACATTCTAGACTGTTTAACTTCCTTATTACTACAATATAAGCACAATGTAAAACCAAAGGCACAGTGTAGGCAGTAAAAAGCAGTCCATATATTTTACTTTGTCCTTAAAGTCAGGTTCAACCATTTCAAATAAGCAAAGCATTTACAGCAAATGTTTTGTGCTGTATTTTGTAGAATGGTGAATGCCTTTTCTTTAAATTTATAGTAATTTAAATTCCAAAAAGTAATTGAATCACCACAGGATAGTGTTGGGTGGTTTGCAACACATATGGTGAAATATCAACAAATCAAATAAGTTATGTGACAGATGTCTTCGGGGACGTTTTTCTTTGTGCCCTTTTCTTCAGTCACTCAGTCCTCCTTTACTTCTATTGCCCACTGGCTGTGTTGTGGGAGAACATGCAAGCATATTTTGACCAAAACCAGGCATGAGAGAGAGAAAGAATGCAGAGTTAGGAGCAACACACAACTTTACACAAATATTTACAATTTCACTTTAGATGTGAACTGCTCAGTTAGTTTGAATTTACTGTTGAGCTGCTGTTGAGCAACTATCAGCTTGAGAAACAAATTCTGCTTTGAAAATAAAACTTATATTGTCACAAACTAAAAAAGTACACACGCTTTGACATATCCATCTAGTCCACCCAGTGTTTGCTGCCAGTTGAGCCTCGTTCAGGCAACTGTGTTTTAATTCGTTTTCATGCTTGAACAAAGGACTGCATTTAGGCAAAAAACAATTAAGGGAGCACAAATCTATAGAGACTTGGTGGAGGAAAACTCAGATTGTCAAGGATATTAATCAAATTCAAGATAAGAAAAGGCTACAGGAGAACAGAGGATGTGTATGTTTTTCAGGAAATTACATTTTCGACACCCTGAGGTTGAACATGTGTTTTGTGAAACGTACCCTGCATATATTCGTTCATATGTAGTAGTCAGATGTGATTCATTTTTGGACGTCTCCTTATAGAAAACAATTAGTTATGCTATAGTTTTCAGATGTAATCAGTGGGAGAGGAGTAATGTAGCATAGGTGCTGAGAAAGATTAAGGGTATGCAGCTTTAGCATACATTTTCAATTTCTTGATGTGGACTTTTATTTCTTCTTCATTTTACAGTGAATTCTCAAGTAAGAAAAAAGCATTTTTCCATCTTCAACCTATCCTTATAACACACCTAACCTTCAGCATTATAAGAAAAGTACATTCATCCACATAGTCTCCCCTGAACAAACATGAAAAACATTCAGAATCTAAGTTGCAAGCTCACCTAGACAGATACCTGGCTCGCAAAACATAATTAATCCTTACATATCAGCGTTGAAAAGCAAATGAAAATACATATGTAGCTACAAACAAAGAAAAATGTGTTTTCACCCAGTTGTGTAATCAATGATATGAATCTATTAAATCTAGAAAATGTTGGTCTGGTCCCTCCCAATCACCCATCCTTCATGGTGGGTCTGCACAAAGAAACAAACAATGTTGAGAGGGCACAGAGAATTTATGCAGAGGTGATACTCAGCAACGTAAATTTAAGGCCCATTCTATATTTTGCAAAAGACACTATTTCTGCTGGAAAATCTTAGCAATCTGTCCACATGCAAACTCAATAAGGGTAAAAGCAAAAATACACATGCTTTCCACAGTGGAGATGTTTTTAAAAAGTCTAATTGTAGCGTAACAATGTGGACTGGATATATTGTTGTTACTGGAAACTATGTAGAGGCACCCTTTATACCTGTACACTGACTTCCAGTTTACTTTAAAGTGCGATTTAAGAATATTTTACTGATTTGGAGAGCTCTTCACAGGCAGGTACCAGGTTATATCAGAGGGCTTCTGCACCCATATGTCCATGGCAGGTCCCTGAGATCCCATGACCAGGGCCTGCTGATGACTTTTTGTTCTGTGGCCCCCGAGACTCTGGAACCCTCTTTCTTTGGACTTCTGGACAGCGGTGGACTCTATGGTCTCTTTTAAAAGGCAACTTAAAAACATTTTTAAATCTGCTTTTTAATAATCTCTCTTTTGAATGCATTGTTGGCTCTTGTGAAGCACTTTTTGATTTTAAATCTTGAAAGGAGCTATATAAACAAAGTTATCTTACTTACTTGTGCTTTCTGTGCTAGAGACCACAACAACTTACTTGAATATGAACGAGCGAATTATTGAATTGGAATTACCTGGTTTAATTTGAACCGAATTTGCACCGAACCTTTGCAACATATGATTTGATCCATCTGTGTTGTGAAGTGGTGGAACATTTGTTAGCAATGTTGCCTTGCAACAGGGTATTTAGGTTTTCCGCACTGATTTTAATGTTCTAACTGGTTAGAAAAGCCTCCTTGCATAGTCTGAAACATACATGCTAGATTACATAAACATGCACAGGAACCATCACCCTCTGCATCTCTGCAAGCACCAAGCAGGTATAAAAATGAACGTGTTTTGTTTTGAGATAACATTTGTTGTAATTTGGGGCTAACAAAATGAAACTGAATACAACTTTTATGGGTTTTTCCACTGGAAAGATACCACATTGTTAAAGAAAACACAATCAGAGTTGTGATTCTTTGTAATATAACAATGTAAAATTAGCTTGACTTTGGGTTTACTGGCCAAGATCTGTTTTAAGATGTGCATTGCTAAAAAACGTTTGCATATTATAAATTATTTCTGAGCTCTGGATTTGTTAGCTATTTCCGGGTTATCAGCTAGGAAACAACAATTCTTCTCACAGATTTACATAAAATTTAGATCAGAAGTTTCTGGTGCTGGAAGAAATATGTGGACAGCTGGAAATGTCTTAAATTAAACCTGCACCAAACGCTAAAATACAGGAGGTTGTCTTTAGTTAATGATCATAATGACATTTTTGGAACTATAAGTTAATACATTAATACATAAGTATAACTGTATATTATTGACCGATTCAACTAAATGTACAAAGTACAACAGAGAATCTATGGTTAGCAAAATTGATTTCGTACTTGTCGTCTTCTGCTTTATCCGGGACCGGGTCGCAGAGGCAGCAGACTCAGCAGAGACGCCCAGATGTCCCTCTCCCCAGACACCTCCTCCAGCTCCCAAGGCGTTCCCAGGCCAACCAAGCGACATAGTCCCTCCAGCGTGTCCTGGGTCGTCCCCCGGGCCTCCTCCCGGTGGGACGTGCCTGGAACACCTCCCGAGGAAGGCGTCCAGGAGGCATCCGGTATAGATGCCCGAGCCACCTCAACTGGCTCCTCTCGATGTGGAGGAGCAGCGGCTCTACTCCGAGACCCTCCCGGATGGCCGAGCTCCTCACCCTATCTCTAAGGGAGCGCCCGGCCACCCTACGGAGGAAACTCATTTCAGCCGCTTTTATCCGGGATCTCGTTCTTTCGGTCATGACCCAAAGTTCATGGCCATAGGTGAGGGTAGGAACGTAGACCGACCTGTAAATCGAGAGCTTCGCTTTTCGGCTCAGCTCTCTCTTCACCACAACGAACCGGCACAGCGCCCCCATTACTGCGGCAGCCGCACCGATCCGTCTGTCGATCTCCCGCTCCATTCTTCCTTCACTCGTGAACAAGACCCCGAGATACTTAAACTCCTCCACTTGAGGCAGGAACTCCCCTCCAACCTGAAGAGGACAAGCCACCCTTTTCCGGTCGAGAACCATGGCCTCAGACTTGGAGGAGCTGATCCTCATCCCAGCTGCTTCACACACGGCTGCGAACTGCCCCAGCGCATGCTGTAGGTCTTGGCTAGAGGGGGCCAGCCGGACCACGTCATCTGCAAAAAGAAGAGACGAAATCCACTGGTCCCCAAACCAGAACCCCTCCGGACCTTGGCTGCGCCTAGAAATCCTGTCCATAAAAGTTATGAACAGGACCAGTGACAAAGGGCTGCCCTGCTGGAGTCCAACGTGCACCGGGAACAGGTCCGACTTAGTGCCGGCAATGCGAACCAAACTCCTGCTCCGCTTGTACAGAGACCAGATGGCCCCTAGTAAAGGGCCCCCGACTCCATACTCCTGGAGCACCCCCCACAGGGCATCACGAGGGACACAGTTAAATGCTTTTTCCAGGTCCACAAAACACATGTGGACCTGGAGAAAGGCAAATTTCAAAAATTGATTTCGTTGCAGCAATTTTACCAGCATGTACAGTCTGTCTTGTTGAACCAAGTTCTCCTCCTCAAAGCTTGACTTGAAACTGTTTTTGTGTTGACTTCTCAGTTCACGACTTTTCAACTGGTCTGCTCCACACTGATTACAGAATATGTTGTGGAATAAAGGGCTGGTATTGGGTTTTCTGTCGTTAGTAAGGTAGTGAAGGTTCAACTTTGAGCGGCATGGTTAGGCTCTGGATATTTCTGAGTTTTGAATTGTAATCCCAGGGACTATGTAGATTGTTTGCAAAAAGGGTTCCCCAAAAATATTCAGAGTAGTGTATGGGCCTCTGACATAATGCGAACCCAAAAAATACATAAAAAGAGAGGAAGCAAAATTACAACAGCAAGAATTTTACCCATTTCGTTGCAGAGGGCTATCTCTTTGGGAAGAATAAATGTGTACAGCAGTTTTCGAAACATTAAATATGTGGGTCTTGTTTAATAGACAGAAGTCTTAGTAGGTTTTGAGTTTATCTAATTTGTTCAAACTCACAATGCATCCATTAAGGAAGTTCTGATTTATAGAGAACTGGTATTAGACCCAGAAGAATGTCCTAATCCTGCAACGCCACATTTACCACGGACCTCCCGGCTGTATAAACCCATCCTCTCATGACAAAGACAAACAGTTTTTTCTTTCATGCTTATCTTTTTAGTTTTTGATGTAATCAGAATTTCTTCTTTTTTTAAAGTTAGGTACACTTTACAGATGAAAAATATTCAACTGGTATGAACTCAACATTTAATTTCAAGGCAACTAGAGCGTGTTACCAACTTACTGAGATTAGCCTCTCCTAAATCTGTTTTTCTTATACAGTTTCTACATGTCCCGCAGAGTAATGTTTGTATCTGTTCATAAAAAATAATAATAATATGAGTATTCTGTGGGGATGAAATACATTTACTGCACATTAATAAATTTAACAGAATTACAATAAAGGCTGTCAAATAATAAAGGAACCTTTATTTGAAAAAAAAAAATGTCTTGTTTGCTGCTGTTATTGCTGATGTCTGATATTTTATCACAGGTTATTCACTGTCGTGTACAAGGGGGATAAGTGCAAAGCAGCTGTTTCTTTTTTTGGTCGCCCTTTATAATTCAAACAGTTCCCATGCTTTGTAAGATGTAAAGTGATCTTCAGCATAGGGTTTCTGGAGGCTTATCTTTGTTGTAGTTTCTGAGACTCAAAGGTGGTCACATAACATTTAAGGGCATTTTTCTGGAACACTTTCAAGTAGCATAAAGTAGTCCTGTTGAAAGCAGGTATTACTGAAAAGCAAGGAGTTTTGCACACATTTACAGTAAAAGCCTAATTCAACCATTCAGGCTGCAGCAGGTTAAACAAAGGTGTGAGAGATATTTTCTTTCAACCCTGGGAGGCTCTAAGTACTAATTAAGTTTCCGTTAAACTCTGCAGTGTACGTAAGGGGTTTTTGCCTACCAGTTTAACTTTCTTCTAGGCAAAATTTCCACATTTTTAACAGATTCTAAGAAATATTTTGACATTATCCCAGATTTACTTATTAAACTTTAAAACTATAAATGCACTGCACTAAAATGAACCTCACAATCATCAAATCCTATTTCAAAGCTATTCTGCATCAACACTTAGTATGATCTACATTTCTGACAAAAGTGTAAAACCTAATGAAAAATCACAGAACAAAAGTAGGTCATTCTTACTGTGAATGAGCGATCAAGATCAGGTAAGGCAGATGGTGGTTCTTCTTTTACAGCGGCAGCAGTGCCTGCACTTTTCAACCCTATCTACCAGCAGACACCATGCAGATCTGTAATCAAAGAGGCATGAATGACAGAGCAAGGGAAGATGTTTGGAAATGAATTATTACAGGAGTGATTTTGAAAAGTAGTGGAAAGGTGATTCGCAATCTTTACAGGGAAAACATGTGAGATCTAAGGTTAGGAATCACCTGTCCACATGTGGAAAACAGCATTGCTTGTGAAAACCCAGTGAAATGCATCTGTCCTGTGTTCTGTTCAAAATCAATCATGTTCATTGTTTTATTTCCACAAATTTCAATAAAAAGATAGGAAATGAGGATACCAGATTCATATCCACAGCTCACCATATTAGAACAACTGAAAACAGGCATTTGTCTAGGCATTCTGCCTGTCCTGTAAAGACCAGAAAGGTGGCAGTTTCACACTTCACTCTTCTTCTGGTCTACACCCTTCCTCATTCTGAACACCACACCGAAACTGACCTATATCAGGGGCGATTGGTCTAAGGGTGTATTCACACTTTCCACTTTTGGTCCGCTTTAAATGGACCAGAGTTCGTTTCCCCCCTTGATCCGGACCTTTTGTGCAGGTGTGAATACACTCAAGCGAACCCTGGTCCGGACCAAACGACCGGACCGAGACCCATTTTTTGAGGTGGTCTCGGTCCGCTTCCAAACGGACTCTGGTGCGGTTCGCTTATGGTCTGAATACAAACCGGCCCCGATCTGAACCAACTACAAAAAGCGTACGTCTCTTTGGACATAAAAGCCACCGTAGCCGGTAGCAAAGGTGTGTGTTGTAAGGTAATCATACCTGATAAGCTGTGTGTTGCTTAGCAACGCTACTGGCTTGTTGCACGTAGAAAACGTCGCCGTTCAGCACGCATTCTCCGACGGGTTCCAACATTATAAATGGAACATCTCAAAGTCTGTGTTGAATGAGCTGCTCTTCACCCTCATACTAATATTGCAGAACAGAGGTGCTGCACGCAGCACGTCTACAGATGTTTTCCTCAATTTCCGGGTCTGTGCTCTGTCCCGCCCCCTTCATTTCTGTCCAATGGGAACAATGATCGTCATCCGCGTGGCTTTGTTTACAAGTAATAGTTCACTTGCAAAAAGTACAATGTGAAAATAAATCGCAACAAATGAAAAAAAAATAAAGTTCACTTTTGGTCCGGATCAAACAAGCGGACCAAAGGACTTTCCTGGTGTGAATACACCCTAAGACTGCAAGGGAAGCTCAGCTTTCCCTAAAATGTCAAAAAATAAGTAATCAAATATATAGTGTTGTGTGTACATGTAATTGACTAAATATGCGCTACCACACGCTCAACTTTTGTTCAAAGTCAGCTTCTTATCACTAGTAACGACGCAGCTTTCCTCTCACTCATTCCCACAGCTTCACAGTGCTTTAAACAGTGAGTTTAATAGCAAAGCATAAATGCTGGGCTTTGTCCCGCCAATCGGACACTCAGAGTCTCTAGGGGTATATGGGGCAATGGGCTGGCCTCAACTGGCCCGGACGCTCAGCTTCTGCATGATGATTGGATGATCTGTCTGAGGCTGAATTCCTTTTTGATTGACAACAAAATGAGCGAATCAGCGATCTTGAAATTGAGCTTCCCCTCCTTGAAAGACCAGCATCCGCCACTGGCCTATTTATAGGGCTACAGGTAGTCACTGTGCTGTTTGGTGACATGGAGTGTACCACACTCAACATGGACCAGAGGAAGCGAAGGAAAGAGTTGTCTCAGGAGGTTAGAAAGAAAATGATAAACAACCATGATAAAGGTAAAGGTTGTAAGACCATCTCCAAGCAGCTTCATGTTCCTGTGACTACAGTTGCAGATATTATTCAGAAATTTAAGATCCATGGGACTGTAGCCAACCTCCCTGGATGTGGCCGCAGGAGGAAAATTGATGACAAAACAAAGAGACGGATAATACGAACGGTAACAAAAGAGCCCAGAAAAACTTCTAAAGATTAAAGGTGAACTTCAAGCTCAAAGAACATCAGTGTCAGATCGTACCATCTGATGTTGTTTGAGGCAAAGTGGACGTAATGGGAGACGACCAAGTAGAACACCATTAGGGTGACTTAATATCAACACTAAACATATTTTATTTGTCATCATCACTGAATGAAAAATCCAAAAAAGAGGCGGTACACAAAGATGAGTATCTGAAAAATAATAACTGTAAGAAGTAGTTGAGTGTTTTCTTGACTGAGTGTCTCCTGCCCCCCCCCCCCCCCCCCCCCCGAATAACAATAAATGCTTAAATTTCAGTAGGCTTTTGGATTATTATCAATGATTATGAGGCAAGAATCGATGGTGGTGATTTTGTTGTGGGCAAATGTTGAGGCCTCAAAAAAGGTAATTAACTTGATATTAAAAGCAGAAGACGTGGAATAACAATAAACGCTTAAATTTCAGTAGGCTTTTGGACTACCTTCAGTTCATATGCCTAAATTACGGTGGCCGGGGGGTGCAAAACACTTTTACAAGTTCCGAAACAAATTTACATTTCAGAAAACAAATTTACATTTCAGGAAACACTTTTACATTTCAGAAAACACTTTAACATTTCGGCTGCACGGTGGCGGTGAGTCACAATTGTTATATTTATACCTTTCTAAAGTTTGAAAGGTCCAGATTTGGTGGCAGGCATGTGGAGAATGCAAAGCCAAATATAAATGTTGCACGAAAAACTCATGTGAGTACTGAAATATATTTATTATTATTATCATTATTATTACTATTCTAAATCCTAAGAAATTCCAATTTTATCAAAGTGTTCTTTTGACCTTGTATTTTCAGACGAATGCAACACGTGCTTGTACAAGTACAGCAGCCCATTCTTGTGCGGATCCAGTGCCAGCAGGTGGTTCGCTTCACAACATCTCTCCACCACAGCCTCAAAGTGCAGATACCTTTTTTCTTGCTCCTCCATTACCGGCTCCCAAACGACAACGGCCAGTGGAAGAGCAGAGTTCAGGAGTAAATGCAGTTAAACATTTTTCTTTAATATTGTCTCTATGTTTGAATCATAATTTTATTCTACATTTGATTTGGCCTTTTCTCTGTCTGAAGAACCCATTCCAGCCTGAGAACACTGCTGTGGTCCAGTCCCCTCACCTGCCGGGGCTCCAGCCTGCGTCCTCTGCTGTGGTCCAGTCCACTGTTTCGTCGGGGTTACCTGGGCAAACTACATCTTCAGAGCAAGTTGTAAGTTAAATATCAGTGTGCTTTAAAAATTAAGGATGTTTCAGCTTTTTGAGATATTTAAAACTTAATGCAATATTTCTCCATAGGCCGTGGATGAACACAGTAGGGCAGGAATGGATCGTGTTGATGTGCTTGCGGAGTACTTGGTGGAACTACGAAAGGAAAAAGGCCTAACTCTTACCAACCAGCAGGCCAACACCATTGTGGGTCTTTGGCATAAATTGGAGCAAAATGATAAAGACCGGATTTGGTATGCTGCACGACATCAGGAACGACTGCTCACTGGTCGATTTAGGTCACCCAAAAAGAAGGCTGTTTATGCAGGAGTTGAAAGCACAAAAAGGTGTGTACTTGGTTCTTCTGGTTCTGCTGCTCAATGGCCAGATTGCAGCCGACTTATTGAAATGATCTTTATCAGGTTGTGCAACATTCATAGTAGCCCCAAAAAAATTGGACACCAAACTTTTTCTAGGTGGTCACAAATTCTAAATGATTACAAAAACATTCGACAGCTAATTTTGAACAATGGCATTATTATGAAAGACACAACCCTGCAACTTGTCACTGTAAACCAGACCACCTTAATACAGTGGCATAACAAAAGATTTAAAGCACAAGATGTTGCCATTCTGATGCAAGGGCTGGTACTGCCTCAGGAACGGCCCATTGCCAGTGAACCACTGCTCCCAGTAAATGCTAGGCCCACTCAACTCACACCACACAAACATGAACACACTTACAACCTGCCACCTGACACCACTGGCCAGGCAAAAAACAAAACTCACTGTCAGAGACAGAGCTGAGCTGAAAACCATTCAGCCAAAACCCCCTGCATCTCAGCCAACAGTTTTTTATATGCCACTCCACATGCCATCTACCACTGCAGCAGGCAACAATTTGCCACGGCTTCTGCTGCCACCCCCCACTACACCAAACATCATATGCCCACCATATTCTAAAACAACACCTACAGGCCTTACCCAAACCCAAGAGACAACCCAAAAAGAAAAGCGCAAATACACAAGGACAGTCACATCCAACAGATGCACTAAATGCGGTGAGCCACGCACCACAGAAACTGGCCATAGCCAATACAAAGGCAGGATTTACTGCCCAAACAGGGAGACACTGACCAAAGAGCAGTGGCTCAGAAGAATGAGAAAATAAGGGAGTACAATTGGGTACTTTTTCACACTAATTTTATTGTGTGTGTGTATATGTTAATTTATATATATGATGTTAGTGTGTGTATATATGTTCATTTAAATATATGATGTTAGTGTGTGTATATATGTTCATTTATATATACGATGTTAATGTGTGTATATATGTTCATTTAAATATATGATGTTAGTGTGTGTATATATGTTCATTTAAATATATGATGTTAGTGTGTGTATATATGTTCATTTAAATATATGATGTTAGTGTGTGTATATATGTTCATTTATATAAAGGATGTGTGTGTGTGTATACATAACACGTTTTTAAATAAATAATAACAAATGAAAATTACTCAGCTTATTGACCTCTTTGTTTAGATATTTGCTGATAGTGACTGTAATGTGCTCTAGCATGCTTATGTGAAGGTAACCATATTAAAGGGAAAACAACTATATATTCAGTAGGTCCATACATGCTAATAGGTTGCAGTATACTCTACATCATGAATAAATTGAGATATCCATGTGCAATAAATGCACATTCATTGGGGCCCATTACACCTTGAAAGTCTTGTACTTCAAACAGTAATGAAGTGTCAACAACCTTAAGTGGACTGGTCATAAAACTTAGAACAAAGGGTTTATCTGAAGGTCATGCACCTGCTGTTCTGGTGTCAAAACTACTTTGACAACTTAAATTAACCTGGCATAAGATTTATTGTGCTTTATGCTCAAATTTCCCATTTGATAATACTGGGTCCTCAATGCAGAATTTTTTATAAAGCCAAGATCATTGTGCCCAAGTGGGCTTTAGTTACTCTTTTTGATATACACGCAAGAGTTAATGTTATTTACAGAACAATCTGTCTCCTGCCAGGTTAACTAATTGAGTGTAAAATAGAAATCACATTTAGATTACATTGTTTTAGCAGTTTACAGCTCTATGATAGCACTTATGAAGCACTAAATTGTAGCTTAAAATACTTTAAAACGGTCTACAATGCACAATAAGCAACCATATTATGCTTTATTTGTGGCCAGAAAAGTTAACAAAAAAAAGGTGCTTTAGAACGCATGTCCTTTTGGTGGGATCGAACCCGGCTCTCTCCCCCCCCCCTTCTCCCCCTCCCCCTCACATCTTCCCCATCTTATACAGACGATTGTTCCCCAGCTTTGGCGCAGTTGGTAGCACTGTTGCCTTGCAGTAAGAAGGTCCTGGGTTCAATTCCCAGCCAGGGGTCTTTCTGCATGGAGTTTGCATGTTCTCCCCGTGCATGTGTGGGTTCTCACCGGGTACTCCAGCTTCCTCCCAAAGACATGCCTGTTAGGTTAACTGGTGACTCTAAATTGCCCTTAGGTGTGTGAATGAATGTGTTCATGGTTGTTAGTGTGTTGCCCTGCGATGGACTGGCAACCTGTCCAGGGTGTATCCCGCCTCTCGCCCATAGACTGCTGGAGATAGGCACCAGCTCCCCTGTGACCCACTATGGAATAAGCGGTAGAAAATGACTGACTTTTACATTTCAGAAAATCAACCGAAAAGGGAATGTACCAACGCCGAGACTGACCCGGAAGTCAGCCTCAGGGGCTGCATCCTTCGAAGGCCGTATTTGTAGGCCGATTACGTTACAGCGCGGCGACGAAGGCTGTCCCAATTCATGAATCATTCCGAGCAAATGCTGCCGACAAATGTGTCCTTATTTTGCCCGATTTGAAGGATGGGTCGTGAGTATCCTTCGCGGCCCATCATTTCCCATCATTCATTGCGGGTCGAAGCGGATTGGTCAAGCAGGGGAAGCCATGGCGGACCAAAGCAACAAAAGCTGTGAGTAAATTGTGGAAAATTACACTTTCTGTGACACAAATTAACTTCTACAATGTTTTTAGTGCAGGAATATAACTATGTAGACGTAAAATATCTCCTTGATTTATCTAGACATCGCTTAATTTCAAACGTGATCCGACGTGTTCGGAGTTTTCCGTTCCCGGCGTAGTAACTGGCTCGCCTCGCCAGCCCTACCGGCGGTGAGGTGAGCTAGCCCGGTAGAGATCTGACCGGACTATCGGCACTAAGCTCCCGCTGGCAGTCATCACAGTGAATGTTTAACACAAGTGATTTCTAACAGTTTATGTTATTATTTTAATTGTTACTGAAAATCGATTTAATATTTCAGGTGATATTAAGGTTAACCAGAATAAATGGACAGTTTTATGTAATCCAACTGTATCGCTGGAGAGTGTGATTGAGAATAAATAAGCTTTTCAATATTAAATTTTAATGAAGAAATGTGCTATATGTTTTAAAAGTGTATTTATAATTCAGCTAGCATTATAATTTCTGATTCCAGGTACAATCCAGAGACAATCATGTTCAGGTAAAAAAGATGTTTGATTTAACTAGCCAATAAACAAAGAGATAGCAACTTTATGGCTAATGTATGTCGACATATTTTATTTTTATATATATATATATATATATATAAACAACAACTTTAAATTTTAAGATAGATGGGAATTATAAAGTATTTGATCCCCTCTGGTTGTTCTTAGATAATTATATAATAATGCAGTGTTTTTGGTGTATTAGTATCTACTTGCTTTGATCACTTAAAATATCCAGAAGCATGCCTTAAAAATAATGTGTTTTTCCATCTCCATTCTTCCCTTTTCTAGACCAGACCCCTTTACTGCAGGATCAACCTGAGTGTCCCAGTCCTGAAACGCTTCTTCAACCAGGAGGACACCAGGCCTGATTTTCGGCTGAGCAGGGAGTCTCTGGCAGTGCTACTTAATCTTTTGCACCAGGATAGGCGACATGGATGGGTGCTACTATTGAGACCTTGGTTTTTCTTTTCTGGCTGGCAAGTGGCACATCCTACAGAGTGGTCTGCAGAGTGTTTGGGATGCGTCGCTCTACTGTCCATCGCATCGTCCACAGAGTTACAGAGGAGATGGTGGCTATTCGTCACCAGGTCATCTACCTTCTAAAGACCCCTGAGGACTTAAGGCAGTGTCCCGTGAGTTTGCAGGGCTGGCACGCCACAGAGCTTTTCTTAAAGCTGTGGGTGCAATTGACGGCTGCCATATCCGCATCAGGTGTCCAAGCAGCCCTGATGGTCAGTGCTACAGGAACAGGAAACTCTTCCCTTCCATAATCCTGCAAGCAGTTTCTGAGAGCCATTTTATTGACACGTATGTGGGCTGGCCTGGGTCAGTGCATGACTCTACGGTGCTCCGCCACAGCCCACTGTACAGTTTATCCTCCTCCAGGGCATTTTATCCTTGCTGATGGAGGGTGCCCATGCCTCCAATATCCACTCCCCTTCATCACTCCCTACAAGAGGACAAGACAAGGTGTGGGAGCCCAGCGCTTTAACAGCCATCATTCCAAAAACACGCTCTATAATAGAGCATGTTTTTGGAATGATGAAATCCAGATTCAGGGCCATCTTCCTGCAAGCGCTGGAGGTGCACGACACCTTTGTACCTCACCTAAGTTTTGACCTAGATACATTTTATATATACATTATACATAATATATACACATACACATATATGCACCCTCTTTTAAATTGTTTTCAGGTCATAACAGCATGCGCCATCCTCCACAACATCTGCCTTGGTGCTGGGGATGTCATGGCCCCAGAGGATGACCCAGAGGATGCTGTAAAAGAGGATGAGGGTGAGGTTTGGACTGAGGCAGTCAGCGTTGCTCTCTGGCAGGACCAGCTTTCAGCTGAGGTGTCTGCCCTGGAGGAGGTACCACCAGAACATGACTACTGTATGCAGGCAAGTATAATATTATAGATGTGATTAATGTTTGAGGGGTATAACTAATTGTAATATTTTGTGAGCACCATCTTCTAATTCTGCATTTTTCCGATTACCTCTTAGTGATGTGGCAGCCGTCAATTCAGCCAGCCCTTTAAACCCACTTGATGGACGATGACGTGGACAGTGGAGAGAGGCATCACAAACATCTGCAGACCACCTGTGATGCTTCGCTCACCATCCAGAAAGACAAACCACAGATCTCAGTTGCAGCTTCCCATCCAAGTCTCTGACCTTGTGAAAGATTTAGCCACACCACCAGACTTTCTGTTCAGAAAGACATCTGCCTCTTTGTTCTGTTGAAGAGGTTTTTCCAGGAATCAGTCACTCAGGTTGATCCTGCTGTCGCTATTGTAAATACTTGTATAGTTTTATTTTATGCCTTTTGTCTTGTAATCTTGATCTGTTTGAATGTTTTCTTCCCCCATTATGTTTAAAATGCTGTTTGTATTTTTCATAATAAATTCTGTTTATAACTTTAAATGAAGTTGATGTATTGTTAGATCAAATGTAAATAACATTAGTGACAAAACAATTTTGAAATGTATTAGAACACCTTAAAACTTTAAGAAACAATCTGAACAAAACTTAATATTTCTTATGTAGCACCTTATTTTGGTGCCATTCTTTGGAAAACAGTCTGTCCATTCTCTGTGTCCTCATGTCCTCCCTGATCAAATCCATCATCTCTGTCCCTCTTTCTTTTCTGACCCCTTCCTGCTGGCTCACTGTCTTCCTTCTCCGTCTGGTTGCCCACCGCTCAGCTTGGCCCTGGAGTTTCCTCAGGGATGGAGGCAATCAGGACAGGAGGTTTGTGGAAGGCCTCTGTCCCAACACCTCATCCATAAAGACAAACCAGGGCCAAGTAGCAGCATTGGGCTTTTCACTGACTCCCTCTCCTGACCCTGAATACTTACAATCCTAAAGTTAGATGGAATAAAAGAAGAGTTGACTAAACAGAGAAACCAATAAGACTTTTAGAAATATTTTTTTATTTGTGTGTGACATGAGAACTTCTGAACAAACTCTAAATTCTTTTTTTTTTTTTCAAATTGTCCCACATTGTTTTTTTCCTGCAAAGGGGGTGACCTTCCCCTGTTGGTCCATCTTCTCCAGAATTGTCCTAAACCAAAAGAAGTATGTTAATCACTGGATGGATATTTATGAAAGTTAGAAAGATAGGAGTTATTGAAACTGGACAGAAACCGACTGCAAAGAATGTTGTTATTGTACCTCCAAGCCACGGTGGCTGAGTTTTTAGCTCCAGTAAAAAGGTGGTGGTTCTCACCCCTGAGCTTAATAAACTGGCCCGTCTGCTCCTTTGACCCTAAACAATAAAAAAACCCATCTTGCTTAATATCAGAGCAAAAATAAAGCCTTTTTTAATTTCACATTTGTCTTAATTTGAAGAAAATATTTCTAAGCAAATGTCTAAAACAAGCTCTTTCAAACTTTTCACTTCTTTACTGAGATTCACTTACATTTGGAGGTGTATTCCTCGTCGGGTTTACCTGGAATCAGAAATTATAATGCTAACTGAATTATAAATAAACTTTTAAAACATATAGCACATTTCTTCATTAAAATTTAATATTGAAAAGCTTATTTATTCTCAATCACACTCTCCAGCGATACAGTTGGATTACATAAAACTGTCCATTTATTCTGGTTAACCTTAATATCACCTAAAATATTAAATCGATTTTCAGTAACAATTAAAATAATAACATAAACTGTAAGAAATCACTTGTGTTAAACGTTCACTGTGATGACTGCCAGTGGGAGCTTAGTGCCGATAGTCCGGTCAGATCTCTACCGGGCTAGCTCGCCTCACCGCCGGTAGGGCTGGCGAGGCGAGCCGGTTACTACGCCGGGAACGGAAAACTCCGAACACGTCGGATCACGTTTGAAATTAAGCGATGTCTAGATAAATCAAGCAGATATTTTACGTCTACATAGTTATATTCCTGCACTAAAAACATTGTAGAAGTTAATTTGTGTCACAGAAAGTGTAATTTTCCACAATTTACTCACAGCTTTTGTTGCTATGGTCCGCCATGGCTTCCCCTGCTTGACCAATCCGCTTCGACCCGCAATGAATGATGGGAAATGATGGGCCGCGAAGGATACTCACGACCCATCCTTCAAATCGGGCAAAATAAGGACACATTTGTCGGCAGCATTTGCTCGGAATGATTCATGAATTGGGACAGCCTTCGTCGCCGCGCTGTAACGTAATCGGCCTACGAATACGGCCTTCGAAGGATGCAGCCCTGAGGCTGACTTCCGGGTCAGTCTCGGCGTTGGTACATTCCCTTTCCGGTTGATTTTCTGAAATGTAAAAGTGTTTTCTGAAATGTAAATTTGTTTTCTGAAATGTAAAAGTGTTTTCTGAAATGTAAATTTGTTTTCTGAAATGTAAATTTGTTTTGGTACTTGTAAAAGTGTTTTGCACCCCCCGGCCACCGTACTAAATACAGCATAACCATAGAAATTCATCCCATGCTGTCAAATAATGTTACTAGAAATTTTGCCAAGCAGTCTGGGACAGGCTGAGACTTGCACTTGAGGTGCACTTCAGTTGTACAAAAATGACTCGAGACTTGACTTGGGCTGATCCCTTCTAGACTTTATGTTTGACCTAAATTTGACTTGTCAACATCTCTAGAGGAAGCACGTACATAGTAAACAGCATTGTTTCAAGCACAGAACCATGAGGAACTCCAAAACTATCCCATGTGAAGAGAATTAATCACTCAGACAAATGTGACTTGAACCAGAAACATTAAAAGCTCTTTGGATTTTTAAGAACTATAGGCTTAAAGAGAAAATCTGCAAACTAATGTCATGGTTTCTGACCATTTTCCAACAGTCCTTTCAGAAGTGTACAAAATTCCTGTTAAAGTAAACCAAATATGCTGTTTCTGGTGAAACAAATCAGCTTTCTATGGTTAACAACTCGTGGGAAATATGAAGCTGTGTGTACTGTATGTGACCAGGAGCAGCCACAATGATCCTATCTTGTATTGCAAATAGCAAGCAACTTCCTTTGGAATTCTCACAAACCTGCACACTCATGCAAACCACTCAGCTATGTGTTGCTACCGCAGTAACTACATTTGTCATCAAACTGAACAAAGGAAAGGATCTGTAAAGGTTACTGGTTTTATGTTCACTTCTACTCACAGGTCAGTCAGAACAGGCACTCTTCTCCCTCTTTGACATTTGCAAGTTGAAGTTCTTTCTTGGGAATTATTTGAGGTGCGCATTCAGAAAGTTTCACTTTGCAGGAACATTTTCTGATCAGTCGCCACCACAGGAACCAGCAGTTTCCTGTTCCCTGTGTTCTTTCCAAACAAACCAGATATCTGTTTCCCGTTCATTTCTTTTCTGTTTATTGACTCTGCTTATTGTCTAAGAACTGCCGTCATCAAACAGGAAAAACCTAACATTGTCCCTATAGTTGGCTCCTCCTTGGAAAAAGTCTCCATGGTTTGTGGAAAGGAATTTTCAACAAAATCCTTAAAAATATTATTTTACTAGATTGAAAACTAACAACCTTTTTGGGTAAATCTTTAGCAGGCAAGCACCTGTTCTTAGCTGTTAGTGGTAGAAGCTATCAAAAGAAGTTTATAACTTATCATCAGAATCAAACACATACCATTAATAAAAGGGTTAAAATGCATAAGCGTGGACGGCGCGTTATGGCCGATCTTCTGTGTTTAAAATCACCCTTTAAATAAAGTTTGTAAAAACACAAACACAGAACACAAACTGAGCACATGTGCTGAGCAGATAATCTGCTAGCACTAAGATGGCTGAGTTTTCAACATAAACAAAACCAAACGTCATAAAACGGAAAATGTTTTGATTATTTCATTCTAAACTACTTCTCTCTGCCCAAAACACAACCTCTTACGTGAAACTTGCTGAGGAAAGGTTGTCCGGGGAAGAAGTTGAAGAAAGCATCCACCGTGAACAAAGGGTTAACTACAGCTGCACGTTACTGCTGTAGCCACAGTGATGGGGTCCCGTTGTCCTTCCTTCAGACCGGGAAAAGTGCTGCACTCGGCGTCGTAGAGACAGGGTCTCTGCTGGGAACTCTCTGGAACACAGTTTGATTCTGTAGACCTCAGAGAGAAAGTCAAGCAACGCTTGTACCTTAATTACCCCCGTTCAAGAATGAATACCGGATCCACAATCAGCAATTCATTCCTATTTAATTTAGTGCATATGATCGCGGAATCATATGACACTCTTGGATCCAGTTTGAAGAGTTATGTCTATTTGCCAACAAAGAGACATCAGCGCGGTATGTCCCTCCGTCCAGTTCCGCTGGGGACCTGCGTGGAAGAGGTCAATTTGTTGCAAAAGCGAGGTTTTTATTTGGACAATACGTCACTGGAAGTCTGCTGTTACCCCGTTTCTGTCTGTGCTGGAAGTAGGTTAATGCGATTTATTTTGAAAGTTCCAGAAAAGTTCTTATGTTGTCCCCATGGCTGAGGTCCCAACAATTCAAAAACAGAACAAAGAATGTGGTTATCAAGATGGATGATAAGTATGACAGTAATGGCCCACTTGTGTTCCAGTAACCATTTAAAGCAAGAAAATTTAGAAAATGTAGAGTCACTTTTACTTTTTTAAGACTTGCAGAGCACATATTTGTCCTCACATGTAAGCCTTTCTTTCACAAATAAACTCAAAATACATTGTACATCCTTGAGCTTTCTCCTCTGCCACCTGTTGTTTCCTTTGGTAGTCTGTAACATTCCTCAGAGACCGCTGCATGCACAAGTAGCAAAGCTTCTACAGAGAGATTTGGAATGTTATATTTCTGGGAAGCACAGGGTAACATTAGCTCTATTCGTAGCCTGGCAAACACAGTGTGGTTTCAAAAAACCCAACATGACTTGAATCTCTCACAATCAGCATACATGATACCGACTGTAACTTATACTATCAAACTGTGCAATAATGGAAAATACCAGTGTGAACAGTTTGTTGCTGCAGCAGAATCTTGTCAGAATGTTCTAACAACGTTATCGGTCTGACAACAAATAAAAAGTAAGTTACACATGTCATTGCTCTTGGTATTATTGGACAGTTCATAACTTAGAAAAAGAGGACAATAATCAGACGAAAGTTGCAGCAGCAGTGCATGGTTTTAGACACTGCTTGATTTTGCATAGATCTTCTTTAGCTGTAACAGTGCTAAATTGGTGGTGGGTGTACATGTCACTCTGAATGACCACAGACCATTGGTTCATTCTCAAAACCAAAGATTTTTGCTTTGCATTAGGCATGATTTTAAGACTTTAAGAATATAAGGCATAAATTACTAAATAATTGTAATGCTTGATATGTTGTATTATTTTAGCTGCAGTGTTAATAACTGTTGCCTTTCATTTTTCCATAAATCAATTCAAATCATTGTCTATGATCTCTCTTAAATATTTGCTTCTCACCAAGGAGAATTATAATCTGAACTGAACTTCATTAAATTATAAATAAAACGCATGTAAAGTGGCTGCACGGTGGTGCAGTTGGTAGCACTGTTGTCTTGCAGCAAGAAGGTCCTGGGTTCAATTCCCGGCCAGGGGTCTTTCTGCATGGAGTTTGCATGTTCTCCCCGTGCATGCGTGGGTTCTCACCGGGTACTCCGGCTTCCTCCCACAGTCCAAAGACATGCCTGTTAGGTTAATTGGTCTCTCTAAATTGCCCTTAGGTGTATGAATGAGTGTGTGTATGGTTGTTTGTGTGTTGCCCTGCGATGGACTGGCGACCTGTCCAGGGTGTACCCCGCCTCTCGCCCATAGACTGCTGGAGATAGGCACCAGCTCCCCCGTGACCCACCATGGAATAAGCGGTAGAAAATGACTGACTGACTGACGCATGTAAAGTAATTAGAACCAGAATGACCTTTAGCCCTTTTGTAGGCAAAAACATTTGCAGCTGAAGATCATGTGAGCTCTGTGAGAGAAGTAAAACACTATGGATTTACACCTAAACGACCACTTGTTGATCATGTGATCGGTGGTGTACACTCACACTTGTACATTTTAAAAATGGTAACATGGATACTTAAATAATGAGTATGTAGTGCTCAATTACCAATTAAATCATTGGATTAATCAATGGTATCAATGATTGATCAATGGTAATGCAGAAAGAACTGCACAAACTCATCCGTCCAGCATGGCTCTGACCAGGGCAGCTGGGATATTTGAGATAGTGGTCCAGTTTGGGAGTTGCTCCACATCAGAAGGAGTGACTTAATTGCTTTATTTTATAATGCTGTCTTAAAGGAAAAATTGTTGTTCAACATCTACAAATTTCGACTGTTAACATTACGTATTGCTAGGTAAATCTTCTTAGATATTTTGTATTATGAAGTATTTGGCTGGTTCTCATCAAATTTGCAAAATGCCAAAAACCTTTATACTTTAAAGAAACACTGAAGCTATAATATAATTATATATATTTTTATTACAAAGGGTCCCCTTCCCTCCTGGGAGGTGACAGGCAGACCGCCCCAGCACCAGCCCAGACTAGTGTCGGCACCAGCCGAAACTGAGCAACCGCGGCCCTGACTCCCGCCCCGACCACAGTCCCCAACTACCCCTATCCCCATCTGGAGAGGGGGCCGTGTACAAAAGAGGGATCTATATGGTCCAAACAAGCCCGCCAACCAGGGCCACCACAGGATGAAACAGTCCCAATCCCCCCAATGAATTCCGATCTCAACACCATGGGCCCCCCACCCCATTGAACCCCAACATGAATCTCCCCACAGGGCCAACCCCAACCAAGACACACATATCAAACACATGCCCCGTAATCAAAAAGCCATTGATTTCCCTCCTCACAGGCGCACATCCCCACAGATGAGCTCCATCTTTGAAAAGCAGACGAATATAGACCCACTCAGCGCAAGCTCCACACACAGCCCCGTTCCAAGCACCCCAGCTGCATCCTCCCCCCCACCACACATGGTGTAAATTTCTAACTGTAATGATTTTTTTTTTTTTTTACTGTGTCACTCAGGATCTCTTTATCGGTCGAAGCGTCTGGCAGATTGGAAATTGGAATTCCAATTGAGAAATTGAAAAGTCTGGAATTTTCAGCAATGAACTGTAAATAATTGTTTTGTCACAGTGATAAAACCTAAAGAGTTATGGACAATCACTCAAAACATAAAGGAAAGTGTGACTTTAACAAATAGCAAATGGGTTTCGCCGAAGCAGATATTCACATTTATTCACTTTTGTAGTCTTGAAGAAGGCCAGGGGCCCAAAATAGTCTTAAATAAAATAACGAAACAGACAACGTGTTCTCCTCAGAGCCGATCATGGGGGACCATTATTCAGAACACAACTCCAAATACATCATCACCAAAATCCAAAGAATCCCAACATTTAATATGACACTGAAAGTAGATGTCTATTTATTTCATGTGATTATTACTAATACATTTTACCAATGTATACATATTGAACACTGTGTCCATAATATTCAATTTGGGTGCCTGGGTTTGACTATTTGCTAAAAAACATTGATGATAATTAGTCTTCTTGTCTAATATCAAGTATCAACAGAAAAATTAACTGTAGAGGAGTTTAAGCTGGAAACTGATTGAAGTAAATAATAAACCAGTAAGAATTGTTTACACCTTGCCCCCACAAAGTGTCACATTTCTACCAGGGCCATTTTCCTGGGTAAATTTCTATCCTGGTAAGTTGATTTAGAGTCACTGAAAAATACCCAGATTCCTGGAAAAACGTTCCTGTGGAACACCCTAAATGAAGTCATATTCTTTGGACAAATAAGACTAAGACTTTCATAGACTATGGGTGAGTTTGGTGAAAAACAAGGAATTAATTAATATTAATTAATTAATATTAATTAAGGAATTAATATGTCGAGAAGCACCCTATACTCACTTTGACTGAGGTAGCCACTAGGTGGATCCTCCAAATCAATATTGTGGATCTGTTTCGATTACAAAAGACTTAGAATCTATGTACAGCATGATACACTCTTTAAAATACTCTAAAATAAAAGTCTCTTCCAGAAAACAAAAAAAATTGTCATCTTTGGGTCCTTCAACATGAAAAAAAAAACATATAACCAATCAACACAGAAATGGTTCACAAGACACAAAATCCACATTCTCCCATGGCCCTTTGAATACCCAGAGACAAATCTGTTAGAAAGCCTGTGGGGTAAGATGAAGAAAAGAGAGCATAAGAAAAGACCCTGGACTCTTAATGAAATACAGAGATTATGCAGTGAGGAATGTTCAAAAATCCCAACCCTTGTATGTTCCAAAGGTTGGAAATGTTATAGAAGACAAGTGATGCCCCGTTGTCAAAGTGGGTTGTATAACTGTGGCACCAGTAAAAAAAGAAAATGCTGTCAAATATCAACTATTATGTTTGTATTCTTCAGTGAGAAATTGCTATTGCAACAGAAGAATAATTTATTTTAAGGCTTTTTACACAAAACTCTATTGGGGCATGTCAGTAAGTGTAGAAGACTGTATTTGAAACTGTTTCCAGTTTTGTCAGATAACCAGTGGAGAGGTGTCACATCCTCAATGGTTGCTTATACTAATACGTGACTTTTAAATTGGACACTGACTCAGAATGACTCAGAGAATTTCCAGGGTATTTTTAACCAAACTTATGAATTCACTGCTCTTGTGCTGACATTTATAAAACAACTGCTGTGTAGAACCATTTACATAATACACAGATGTGTGTTGGTTTGAGTGGAAGATTGAAGTAGGTGGGGACAGAGGAGAATCTGTCCATTCTACATCATTGACAGACTTTAAAGCTGTTAAAAAGGCAGTGACAATAATGTGAGACCCCCACTGAGCTCTCAGCTCTCTCTGATTAACTCGCCTGCTTAGTGCACTGAAAACTGACCCACCATGAAGTCTCTGTGTGTTTCTATCTGTGTGTGTTGACTACCTGCTTGTTGCCTCCACAGGGGGGATTGGATTCAGTTCCTCAGTCAGGCCATCAGCTTTCATCTGCAGTGACTGATTAGGTTTAGACTCTCTGTTGGGGAACCTCTGCAGTGATAAACAATCCTCTGAGTAGATTCTGCCTTAAGATTCTGCTACCTCAGCTTCATGATGAAGGCTGTTATTATCTATGCCATTCTAAATTAACATGTTATTTGTTTTCAGTGCATCTCAGTTTCTAATCAGTTTGTTTTTAATTAAAAAAGAAGCCAACCTAAAGCTGCCTTGGGTCAATAAGCTCTAAAACATCTTAGTATTTTAAATATTGACTAGACCTATTCATTTCTCTATGAGAAAATAACTTTACTGGACTGGACTGTTCAACTGTCCAACATTGTTGTTTCTGATAAAAATAAATTTTGCATTGCATTTGGAAATCAAAGTCCCAATTTTTAAAGAAGAGAGAAGAGGTACAGAATATAGGTTGCTTAAGGTCCAGAGTGAAGTTTTTAAATTAAATTAATTAAACCATCTTTATTGGTCATTACACATGTACATTACAACGAAATTTGTCCTCTGCATTTAACCCATCCCTTATAGGGAACAGTGGGCTGCCATTGTGCGGCACCGGATCAGCATTCTGGGGCTAAGGGTCTTGCTTAGGGACCGAGAGTGGCAATCTGTGGGATACGAACCAGGCCCCTTGTGACCCCTCCGGATCGCAAACTTCCTGTTTAACCACTGGTTAAAAGTTCTAACCACTTTTGGTGATTTGGGGAGCAACTGTGTTTTATTAAATCCAAAATCAGCACAGCCATCTACCAAGAAATTTTAGCACCTTATGTTTCCTTCCATTGACAGGTTCTATGGGATACCGATTTTGATTGCCAATAGGATTTGGCACCTCCCCACACTGTGAAAAGTACAAATACTGTAGAAACTCCACTGACCTAAATGCCACAGAGAATCTATGGAGTAATATTAAGACGAGGATGAGTGACACCAAACTCAACAATAGAGATGAAGGCCGCTATCAAACCAACCTGTACTTCCTTAACACATGAGTAGTGAGGCAGACAGATCACCTTTATGCAACTGATATGCAGTACCTTATGGCCCTGATCAAGTACAGAGTGCATATTTTACAGTACAGTAACATACTTTTTAATAGACATTTTTGTCAGTCAGTCAGTCATTTTCTATACCACTTCTTCCATAGTGTGAGTGTACACCACCGATCACATGATCAACAAGTGGTCGTTTAGGTGTAAATCCATAGTGTTTCACTTCTCTCGCAGAGCTCACATGATCTTCAGCTGCAAATGTTTTTGCCTACAAAAGGGCTAAAGGTCATTCTGGTTCTAATTACTTTACATGCGTCAGTCAGTCAGTCATTTTCTACCGCTTATTCCATAGTGGGTCACGGGGGAGCTGGTGCCTATCTCCAGCAGTCTATGGGCGAGAGGCGGGATACACCCTGGACAGGTCGCCAGTCCATCGCAGGGCAAAACACGAACAACCATGCACACACTCATTCACACACCTAAGGGCAATTTAGAGAGACCAATTAACTTAACAGGCATGTCTTTGGACTGTGGGACGAAGCCGGAGTACCCAGTGAGAACCCACGCATGCACTGGGAGAATATGCAAACTCCATGCAGAAAGATCCCTGGCTGGGAATCAAACCCAGGAACTGCGCCACCGTGCAGCCCACACATTTTTGTATTGAAATACATTTTTATTGGTCTGATGTAATGTTTAAATGTTCTGGGAAACCGTATTTTGAAAATTATATGAAAACATAAAATTGATCAGAAATGAAAACTTAAATAATACTACTTTTTGTGCAATTAATCTATTTTATCTATAAATTTTTTAACTGAATTATTGAGAATTGTTTGATGATATTCTGATTAGTTGAGATGTATCTGTCACATTAAAATACAGCTGAGGTCCTGAGGTTCTTACAGAGAGTTAAACAAGACGGTTCTGTTTCCCATTACGAAGAATAGGCCTACTAAAAAAAAAAGATAACAGACTATCAGCTTCTGTAAAAATTTCAAGTGCTGATGTCACTGCCAGTTAATCAGGAAATGGAAACAAAAGTGCAAGAAAAAAAACAGTCAAAGGGCATGTGAAGATAAAACCACAAATTGTCGATTTTACATGAATGAACATGTTAATAAATTATGTTACAAAAAACAGATCTGGATTTAGTCATTAAGTCTTAAGTCAATGTTGGGTTATTTTACCTATTCTCTTTAAATTTTGAGGCTTTTTTTTTACTCTATAGCTTTGAAAGCAGCTTCTCATCCTCATTGTGTGAAAAAGCATTATGAAATGTATAGGAAATGTTGAGGGGTAAGGAAAAATTGTAGCAGAAACAGGTGCAAAAACTCGAAGAAACATCTCCATCGGGTGCATGGATGAGAGAGAATTTAAGTACACCCTTTCATCAAACTTTTTGACAGGTGGTGGGACTTCCGGTGAGGGCGGGACTTCCGGTTGGCGCCGTGTGGGTGCCATGTGGGCAGGAGGTCACGTGGTCAAGCCGGGGTGTGTCCAAGGGGGCGTAACCGTGGATGCTGATTGCTTGTCGTCATTAGGGGCGATACCTTAAATGAGTCAGTTAAAACACAGGGGTGTGTTTAAGGGTGTTATTAATAATCTGTATGTTTTTTCAGGCGTTAATACATCTAAAAAACAAATAAGACATGCATCCTTTTATATTTTAAAGGTATAATCAACTTAATGTTGACCTATCACATGAAATCCTAATATATGAACTGTGTAACCTGACAGAATTGTAAGTTCATTTTGCTTTACAGCAGGACCTATTTGTTGAATATATGAGCCAGTCTAAATCAGTTCAAAATAGAAAAGACCTAAAAAGTAAATTAAAAGATTGTGCTTCACTACATCGATGGAACGAGAAAAACCTTCAGCTTCTTGAATCATGAGAGACTCCATTTTAGGAAAAAGGAATGATAATTTTAGTTACCTGTAGCTTTTCTAAAACATTTACTTTTTCATCTTAGAGTAAAAGGTTATTCGGGGGGGGGGGGGGGGGGGGGGCGGTTTACAGTTAGGGCGATGTCAGGAAGGGCAGTTAGGTCTGTTCCTTAGATAACCATATCACCTTTGAACTGGAAAAGCAGCTGAAAGAGGTAAGACGAAATGAGATTAACAGAAAGAAAAAAAAAAAGAACTTCAGTATACTGTTTCCAAGTTACAAATTGACTAGCAATGTATGATAGTTGGACCCAGCGGCTGCGGGAAAACTTTCTTTGTAAAAAGTATTTTACAAAACTGTAATCATGTCATGGATATTGTTCCAGAAAATATTGTATGGATTTACACATTTTTTCAACCCATGTATGCTGAATTGCAGAAGATGAATAAAAATATTACCTTTGTGGAAGGATTGCCTCATTCTTTTGAAGATGAAAACCTGTTTCCTCCTGATCAGAATCATCTGATTATTCTAGACGATGTTATAACTCAAGCCTCAGATGATGAAAACGTGATGAAGGTCTTTACCCAGTTTCGTCACCATCGTAATATGAGTGTTATGATGTTGACTCAGAATGTTTTTCATCAGGGGAAGTTCAGTCGCACTATTAGTTTGAACTGTAATTATATGGTGTTGTTTAAGAACCTGAGAGATAAACTCCAGCTGAATATACTGGCCCGCCAAATGTTTCCATCTCAAAAGGGTCTCTTCTTGGAGAGTTTTGAAGACGCAACGAGAGAAGCTCATGGATATTTAATCATCGATTTTACGCCTACCTGCCCAGAACATTTCAGACTGAGAACGGGGATACTTCTTCAGCAGTGGCCTGCTGTGTACGTGCCCAGAACAAAGTAAGTCATCATGTCTGCGCGTATAAAAAGGAATTTACCATTATTCAGAGCTTTGTACCAGGCCTGTACACAGAAACGTAAAGATATTCTCGCACACTGCTCTCCCGACTTTATTCAGGCTCTGTGCGAGATTGCACTGAATATCCTAAAAGGTAACATTAAACTATCACCCTCTCAACACCGACAATTGAAGAAACAAAGAAATATCATCAGATTGTTGGGTGATAAAAGAACCGGGATAAAAACTAAACAGTTGGCTCTCAAAAAGCAACGAGGTGGTTTTATTCTCCCCATCTTAACGGCTCTTGCACCCTTGATCGGTGATCTAGTGGGTGGAATCATCAGGAGATAATGTCTCTCAGAACATCGCAGAAGATGTTTCTCATTTCACCTCATCAATTCAAGCGTCTGACCCAGTCAGACACGTCCATCAGACAGACGGCGGAGGAGAATTTGGATGCTGAAATGAGAGCGATATTAAACGAGCCGGGTTTGACTTCTTATGAAAAAATCAAGAGATACGATGCTCTTCTCCAGAGGTATCTGACTTTACTTAAGCAAGGTGTCAAAGAAGAAAAACAGCGGGTCAGTTTAACGCTGCAGCGTGACACAGAGGTTCCTGAACATGAGCGGTCCCAAGAAAAACAAGGCCCAGGGCAGGACGAGGCCCCTAAGGATCAGGTTCTTATGGAAGTACTGAAAAGCCTTCCTAAACACAACCGTAAAAATGCCGAGTACATTTTGAAGAAATTATCCGAAAGAAGTGAGAGTTGGACTTCGCGAGGTGAATTTGTATTTAAAGGAAATGTTATAAAAGGGTCCCACATGATTGATTTGTTGAAAAATCTCATGCTTCCGTTTAAAAAATCTGGAGCATCACAAACCCGAGGATGGTCTGATTTTCTACACTCCATGTCAGAAGTAAACATACCTATATCTTCAGTCATTAACCCTTATGCTCGTGAAGAATATAGACGTTTCAAAACAGAGGGTACATCGATTGAAAATGGGGGTACACCCCCCAGCGTTAAGCAGAGAAGAAAAAGAAGAAGGCAGATAACTCATCCAGATCTGAGCTGGAAGATCCAAAAAATGCTGATGGGAGATCAAAAAGGTCTCTTCGTAAGACGACACTACCACCCCGATGGATTACATTTTCACCATAAACCGTTATAAGAAAATGAAACATGTAGTCTATTTCTTTTATTCAATAAAATATTTATTGATTATATTTTTCAAGTCTAACTTCGTTCTCTACTTCACACACTAACATATGATATCATTACACAAATATTAAATCATAAGAAGAAAAAAAAAACAAACAATGAAAAAAAAAATAAGACAATTTAAATTCCATAACAATCCATAAATATCTCCAAAGAGCATGTTCCGTGAGTATAAAATGTACAACTTTGATTAACGACACATTTCTGATATTTTTTCACAAAGTTAGATACCATTAAATCATTCTTAATCACATCTCCGGTGTATTTCGACAACACTTGCTGCAGTGATAATCCACACGCTCTAAGACATAGATAAAAAATGCAATGGTGACCGCACACAGTGGACAGAGTGTTTTGAAGCTGATTATTATGATACAATATTTTTGAGGATCTGTCTTCTAAAAATGTTACGATGCTTGACGGGTAGAACTCGAAATCCGGAGAGAATCCATAAGAGTCAAAAAAGCTGGATTGACCATTCTCATCCAATGTCAGAGCTAGCCAGTGTTCTCCCGGCATGTGTGAAGGATGTGTGTTCACAATAAAGTAGGCCGGCCCTGGGAATTTGTCAGCTAGCAGCGGCAGCTGGTCGCACGGCCATACACCACAAAACAAATCTCCCAGCAGATGACGCATCAGGCTCTCAATTTCATGATTATTCATGCCTGATTAGATTAATAATAATCCACCAGCACACGCCTCTTTGAATCAATCTCTAAAATAGAGTCATAACAAGCGTAGATAATCAGCGTGGTGGTATGAGGCAACGGGTTTCTGAAGCGCATTTCCAATCTTAAATTCCCACTGGAAACTGGAGATAGAGCATCTGTGTCCTCGCCCGGGTTAAGATTAAATGTGAATAGAGAGTATCCTTGATTAAATTCCTGACGTGTTATACTCAGTGGAAGATCTTTTAGATGTCGTCCTGTAGCCGTAAACAAGTTGTAATACTCTCTCACTGAATGACCTTGGTTAAAATTGGGCTGGAAGGCTTTAGCAGGAATTTGTCTGCCATCCTTACACAAAGCTAAATATTCCATATCAAAATGATTAAAGTCAAACGGATTGAGATTGCGTGTTCCTGTAAAAGCGTCATGATCCAGTAACGCAATCACCACATACTTGGGAAAGACGCCTAAGAAAAGATTCTCTTGGTTGCATACCCTTGAATTTTCAGGGATGGAATATGTTTTTACATTCACACGTGAAAGTGGATACAGAGCATTTGCCTTCATTAAAGCTGAAGCGTGCCCCAGTCGTACAGCTGGAGAGACAGTAACTTTTTTGATAAAAAGAGATGCTCCTAATATCCTGAGTTTGTAAGTGGAGTCTCTTGCTTCCATGAGACAAAAGGCATCGTTGGCTCTTGTAAGTTTAATTTTAAGGTCAACAGAGTTTAAAAGAAGTCTCTCGCAGAAAAATATGTCTGCATGCAGGGGGCCTAGGAGATGTACCTCCCTGGAATTTGCCGTAAAGCCTGCTCTGCTGTTAAGACCTTGGTTAGGGCCGTTAGTTGTAACAATAGAGTTCAGAGCACCTGCAGTGTCTTTATAAAAAAAGACCAGAGCTAAACTGGGTTTTTAAAGAATCCTCAGAAAAGTTTAACAATGTCTCAATCATGGCTCTATATGGATGTGTAGCGCTGGATTGTGAAATCATTCGATCTCCGAGAGTGACGTCACACTGACTGAAGATGGTGTTTAACGGGTAGTTGATGAGCCCTACAGGTGCATCATCTGGCAGGTTTGTTCCATTCTCGTTAGTAATTTTCACTCTGAGATGCAACAGCGTATCGTTGAGATCCAGATACTTTTCTCCGTCTCCCGGAATGAAAAACTCGATTGGCCCTCCATCAGTGATTGCTGATAAAGGCTGGATCTCGGTGTAAATTTTATCTTCGATCGATAGCTGCGTCATCGGGGCAGAAAATAAGTCCAACTCTGCCAGCGTGCACTCTGATGATTTGTTATGTAAAAGAGCCATTATTTAAATATATCAAAACTTGCGGATGACTTCCTTCCTCTTCGTTTGTCAGCTGCGACTGATCTCCTTTTTTGCGTTTGTCGTTGTTTTTTAACCGTCCTTAAACGATCACCAGAGGGTCTTGTTCTGGGTCTTTTGGATAAAACCATAATTCCTGAACCTTCTTGACCGTCGGTGTGTGTAGAACCACTCATTTTATTCACGGCTCTACCGATGACATCCGAAGCGATATTTGATGCAGCCGTTTTAAGATGGGGTTTTGCAATTGCAAATCCTTTTTTAACCAGAGGGGATACGAAGCGGAATAATTTTGAAAATAATGATCCAATTCCGCGTCCGTACATGACCGGGGCCCCATAAAACCCTGGCAGATTACCGCCTGATTGACTTACATAGTAATTTACAAAGCGATTTGGATCACGTCTCAGACTTAGCTGTGCCATGTTCTCTCTTGCCTGCTTGATGCAGTGTTGAATGACCAGCGTAATATGAATGATAACCAATCAATCTTAGAGGTTATATACATATCTCTGGAATAGTTTATACAAATAAAATTTATCTCAGGCTACGTTGTGATATCACCGGTCTGAAGTGTAGTCTTATGACGGTCTTTCCATAGACGAAATTTACAGGAACGTTTTGGTCCGATTTAATTTCTATATTGATATTTTCAATATGTCTTCTGGAGACTGGAAGGTAGTGGGCGGGGTTAAACGTCTGAGTAATCATATCACTGAATTTGCCTTGTACTTTGACGGTCCGCAGTAAAGGTGCAAAAGTGTCGCCTACTATTTGTGGGCTGACCACGTCGCTGTAACAGTATAGGTGATAGAAACCAGCCTTTATATCCGCCGGAAAAGGAGCCAGTTTTGATTCAGAAACATGAATCCATTCCCCTGGTTTCACACCCATCATATAAGCTAGAGTGTTGAAGAAGCGTATTTCATACGGACTGTTTGCTTGAAATGCAAATCTCTTTTGAACTTTGCTAAATTTAATGCGTAAACCCGATTTCAATTTTTTGAAAAACATTTCCATCTCTGTCTCGAGTTGAATAACGCTGTTATAGTAGCCACTTCTGATCCTTTGCGTATTGATCTCCACATCACCAACCTTCCTCCATTCAAAGTAGGCATCATAATCCGGTAAATTATGCCATGTATGAGGGTATGAAATCTCGGCTAATGCAACCATCCATTGGCCTTCTAAATCAATATGTTGAGCTACATTTACACGGAAACTTGAACTGGTATTATTTTTAAACACTTCCATGCTAGCATTAGATGGAAGAGTAACGTAAAAGCCATCATCCTCTACCTGACGGTTCATGATGCTGTGTCAACTGTGAGGTTTAGTGCAAACCTTTTTTATACGTTTTGAAGTTCATCAAACTTGATCCAACTGTTGAATTTCTCAGGCCAGTTTTTCCAGCTTACAAAAACTTGTTTGACTCCCTTGACCGTACGTCGTTTTAATATTTTTTCCACTTGATACATCTTGTCGTTAAATATTTTTACTTTTTGAAGTTCCTCAGCGTAAAAGGAACCCTCGATAGGTTCTCCATCCAAATCTTTGAGTTTGTATACAGGAGGAGAATGGGGTATCCGCTCATACACTGTAAACACTTCATCCGTAAAACTCTGTTCGTATTTTTTGTCAAACACTCCACGGACC
This sequence comes from Girardinichthys multiradiatus, assembly GCF_021462225.1. Classification (NCBI taxonomy): domain Eukaryota; kingdom Metazoa; phylum Chordata; class Actinopteri; order Cyprinodontiformes; family Goodeidae; genus Girardinichthys; species Girardinichthys multiradiatus. The sequence continues at coordinate 18,988,520 of NC_061797.1, forward strand.
TTGGATATTCTGACAAGATCCCCTTGTTTAAACGTTGTCACTGAGTGCTTGCAATATCTGTTGGACTTGACATCATACAGATTCTGAAACACTTGAAAGGCATTTTCTGGGGTCACTTCCATAGGGCTCATTTTAATGCTGGAGTGGTAGGAATGGTTGTAGCTTCTAGCTAGGTTTTGCAGTACATCGACGTACCGCCGGGTATTGTTAGCTGTAAAATATCTCCACATCCTTGTTTTTAATGTGCGGTTAAATCTCTCGACCACTGAAGCTTTTGCTTCACTCGCTGTGGCAAAATGTTCAATACCGTGTTTCTCCATTAAAACCTTA